>NW_003206658.1:1180481-1181972 GCF_000006405.1 Perkinsus marinus ATCC 50983 | reverse complement strand
TAAATCATCCAAGAGACCTCGGGGATATTTTTCTCCAATTTTTTCCCACGATTTCTCACCTTGGTCAAATACAGACGGAAAAATCGAAGGAAAATTTTGGCAAATTTCTGGTGATTTTCTCACAATTCTACCCCAAATCGTGTGTAAATTCCATAATATGGTATGAAAACTCCTGAGCTCCGCCGAGTAAACCTAACATAAATTCCTCCAACACTGTGATACATTCAATACGCAAAAACTCCCCCAAAAAACACCGCTTACGCTGAAATCAAAAATTTCCCGAAAGATTCCTCCAAACACCTTCAAATTCTAAGGAAATTTCCCGCGAGAAAATCTAACACTACAAAATCAAAATGATCGAAATGATTGCATTCATCAAAAACAAAAATAAATAAATTTACTTTGGAAAAAATATCACCACTGCATTCACAAGCGCAAAATCTCAAAACCAAAAAATCTATCTTTCCACTAAAAACAGGAAGAATCTTAGGTTCCTCCACACTAGATACAAATGAGGTCCGATTAGATACCACCTTTCAATGGTTTCAACACCAACGACTCCGATCCTTCTTTTCTCCAATACTCCAGCACCTAACACATCACACTCTACGACAGTTTCATCCGCGATATGAAAAACCCTAGAAAGAAAAAGAAACGTATTCCACGACTACTGCATAACGCGAATAGCGAGTTTTTCACAGAGTATTATGCCACTTCACGTAAAATTATCGAATCAATACGGAAGCTCTCACCTGTTGAACTGCACTTTGCTGTTTGGGTATATAGTCCTTAGCAAGAGAACAACACGGGTTCAGGAACACTGTGTGGGGGACGTTAGGAATCTGTCACGCGCCACAAAATTACATCCTTAAAAACCCACTTGCCCACTCCCGTCGAATTCCCTGGATTGAAAATTCGATAACACCAACACATAGTTTCTCCCTTATTTTCGATTCCAGCGAAAACTATATAAAATCATAATAGTACGTAGTTCACATGATTAACATATTTTGCATCCTTTTAAAAGACCTACTACGCTCCATGGAAAATCAAATACACTTGCTTGTGAATTATCATCTCGATTGAAGTCGATACCACAACTCGGGAATATTTTACGACAGAACCAACATAGTCTACTTCATTTTTTGATCATCCCTGTATTCGATTTCAATACCACAATTCGGGAAGATTATATGACAATTTAATCTCAACACCCCCTTACCCCGTGTTCTGCCAGAACTATGCTAGTGGCACTTTTCTCTTTACAAATTTCAACGGCTGCTGCAGAATTCACATCAAACGTATACCCAAAAACCGAAGTTTGCCGAAATGGCGAAGTTTCTGAGGACAACAGGAAAAATTTCCCGGGAAAAATACTCGGAAATTCTTACTAGTCTGAAACTGCAAAATCCAATCCATAGAAAGTCGAGACATTGTAAGATTCTCTCAGTGGCGATCTCAGCGAGGAGGATACAAAACTCGACCGGCGTG
>NW_003206658.1:1176284-1180381 GCF_000006405.1 Perkinsus marinus ATCC 50983 | reverse complement strand
CGGGCGTGGATTGGGAGTCTGCTGATTGTAGTGATCCAAATGTCGATTGGTACTCCAGTGTCGACTGATAATCGATGTCCGACTGTTGGTAACTCAATACCCCAAGGAGCTCAATGTGATACAAGGTTACGGCGGGAAGGACGTGCTTATGATAGCACAAAGATACAGTACGCACTACATAGTATGTAGTACATACTGAATCTTTGTGAATCACAAATTGTGATTGCATCTTTGTATCGTGTATCTGCGTACCACCCAGGTACAAGAAGACAATGGTTAGGATCTCGATTAACATAACAACGATATGACCTATACGAGCTACAACCTACAGACCTATCGACACGATGATACACAATCCATCCTTCCGCAAGTTTATACTGGCACTCAACGACGTTGCTAGTTGTGCAGCACGTTGAGTCAACGTGCTGCACCGTGGAATGTAGATGGCCTGTGTCCGATATATGGCTCAAGTGCTATAACTCTATTGGTGTTTCCCAGTTCATACTGATCGTGTTTGCAATGTGGAAAATGATGCATGAGGAGCGATGTGATATGATCAGTGATGAGCGATTCAAACTTTCTGACTGAGGGCGATTCTCTTACTTTTCTGGCAGCAGGTCGGGCTTGATTTTACCGTCAGTGATATCAGAAAGGTTCGAGGAAGAAGCAGCGTGAGTCCGGGGGGCTGACTACGGGTGCGTGAAAAAGCTCGAGTTGCTCTCTGACTAGTAGACGCAAGAGTGGGTGTCATAGGAGTGAGTGAAGGACGCACTGATACTCGTGATGTTACGTTACATTACATCAAGCGAGATCCAAATGACTAATACCAACAATGTGCAACTGTGTGCGCTCCAACTTGATCGACTCTATCATAGCTGCTGGAAGTGCGCACAAACAGAGTATTCAGGGATACTGCTTCCCATGTACCATCAGCAGTGCAAGCTTCTTGCAGCAAGAAGCACCGACAACAAGATTGTAGAATAAGGAAACACAGAGTAAGAAAAAGAATGGTTCACTTCTCAAGGTGTTTCCGTTAGCCTCGACCAACATAGGGCTCACGCGTTATGCGTTAGCGTGCAAGCTGAGTATCATCTCAGCATTTCCCTCCCATTCAAGTTCAGGGGTTTATAGGCCAAAATGCGCAGTCTCGTCGGTGCTATCCTCGTCCTCGTCGTTCACCCCATTCTCCAGGCTAAGCCGAACGGGGAATATTGCGGTACCCGAATCGCCATGCTGGGCGTAGCCTACTACGACATATTCGTGACGACTAAGGATATCGACATATGGGCTTCTTGGAATCGATCTTATGGTGGCGATCGATATGAGTATCGTTATGGCTATACCGGTTCTTTGCCCTACTCCTACGTTGAATCGACCCACACGTTAACAGTGCTTGACACGGCCGCGGTGGCAAGGCTCATAAGAAAGATAAGAATGGGCGTGCCGGTAGCAGCTCTCACTTATTACGCTTTTCATGATAAAACTCTCTACATGACAGCTCTCTACAATCAGCCTCTGCCCCCATGCAATATGGCTCTCATGACTCATGAGCCATGAGAATCCGTGTGTCTGCGCGATCTCCGCTCGACACTTATCGTCACTCGCATAGCGATGATACAGGTGTCCTCTACAGAGCTTGTATTTCTGTATCTCGTATCTCTGCTACTCACCAGTGGTGAATCACTGGTGCTCAGATCGCTGAGTGATCTGAGCACTTCTCGTGGCAGTTTCATTATCATCATTAACTCTACTCTGGTCGACCTATTCCATCAACATCTTGGACTACGATAACTACTATTCATTTCAAGAGCGAACGCTCGCTGGGGTGGTTCCATATATCCCCAATGATGCTTGCGTATCAGTCGCATGCAGCGGGAGCTCGAGCTGCTCGCCGAGGATTTTGATCCAGGTTGTCTTTCGTTTTCTCAAAGGTTAACGCTATTTTTGTTGATTAGTTCCGACAAATGCTCCGTCACACGAGGAACCCGCAATGAACGGTTCACTGAAGGCAGGGTGGCTGAAAATTTTCATAGTGAATTACTTCCGGAGTGTTTCAGTGAAATATTTCACTATCAGCGAGATCTCCATTCGGGGAGGGAAGTTTCCGTCAAAAACTAGTGCCTGAGGACTCTCATTGAAAATCACGGGCCTATTTCACAAGAAACGCTCCTTAAGACGCACCTTGAGTTCAAGAGCAAGGAGCCTTAGTAAGGCTGCCTCACACCTTACGCGAGGTGCTTTCACTGCAGTTGCCCCCCATGCCTCTTATGCTCCTAAATTTTAGGTTCACCTCGTGGAACCCAATAAGGAGCACGAGGAGCACCTAAACGATCACCGACGCGCATGGAAGAGTCGAAGCAGTGTTTCAATATAGCCAAAAATAAGGTTATTGCCATTGAAATTCAATAATTGAATAGATCATCCGCGGGCGAGACGCGCGGGCTGGTGGGAAAAAGCGGAGCGAATCCGCCGTAGATGATAAGGCGGGTGCGATAAGGTGCCGTAAAGTACCTCCGGAGCAGTCCTACGGCACCTCACATAAGGGTCGCAAAGAGGGGGTCAAAAATCCCTCCTATGAAATCGCCTTACGTGAGGAGGCCCTGCTGGCGCCTTGTAGGGTAAGGAGCCTTACGGTGAGGAGCCTTATGCCACCTTACCTTGCTCCTACTCCCCGAATCTTAAGGATGTGAAAGCGCCTTACACTCAAACCGTGAGGTACCTGGCATTTTTTGCTCCTTGTAAGGGCTTGTGAAAAAGGTTCCACGAGTGGAATTGGTCCTATTAACAGCGATATTGTTCAGTAGAAATGGGGAAAATCGAGAAGTGGGGAGAATGGGAGGAGTCCCGGTTGTAATCGTAGTTTAGCTCCAGGAGTTACAGTAACTCCGTTACTGAAGTAACACGACTCTACTGAAGTAACTGAACGGTACACGACTGAAGTTACTCAGTTGCTTCAGTGGTGGCAACGAAATTGATCTTAGGATGCGAAATTGATATATTAACAGCGTGTGAAATTCCCAATGACATGGAGGACGCGATGGACAGATGTAGCTGATTGGCCGATATAGCCAACGGAAAGTATGGCGCATCGCCCACAGCAGATGCCGCTGAGAATAGCTGGTGAGATTCCTAGGTCACAGACTGTTCAGAACAGCCTATAACGCAGGAGCAGCTCACTTCGTGAGCCTCACGACGTCGTAGTGACAATCAGCTGCTAGACAGATCGAACCGCAGAGCGGTGGTTACTGTGGACAGACCCAGGGAGTGTGACTCGCCGAACTCCACTAGAATGACTCCAGTCAGCGGTCACCTATCATGGCTGAGAAGCCTACCAACGAATACCATCTAAGCCTCTCTACGGACTTATCTTGAAATATCGGAGACGAATTCTAGCCCTGCTACCTCCATATCGAGGGATTAAGCTGGGAGATGCGCGAAAGATCAGCCAAGTCTAAATCACCAGACAACCAAGTTGGTTGAACCAACCCCATGGCATGATAATCAAGCTTTGGTCATCTGTATCGCCCGGGTATGTGCACTAGCTTGAAGCTAGTAGCTTCGGATGTGCGCAAGATGCTCCTCTGGCTTATCACAGGCTTATCGAACAATCACACATTCAACCTCTCCTTCGTCGTGTAGGAGTGGGAAATTTCTCTACCATTCGAATTTCACTCTCGTCGATCAGCCGTAGTTGATCCCTGCCAGGAAAGCAGGGTGGCTGAAGGCTGAGGAAGAATCATTCTTCCCTTCCCCAATAATTCCCGTTTTAGTTCCCGGGAATAATGACTGGTCAAAAAGGGGAATAATAGGCCTTATTTGGGGAATTATTGTACAAAATCGTCTTTTTCTCCAACATCACCCCAAAAGAAAGTCCGAAAGCATACATAGGCGTCTTAGGAAACCTTCTCGGCCGTAAGGCCGAAAAAAATACGAGCTTTCTCGCATCCTGTCACTTTTTTTGATATCGAACGTCACTGACGTTACGTCAGGGCGAGCGCGCGCGAGATGTTCGCAATTCGCAAGTTGCACAACGGGCCAGTAACTGGCCGCCAGTGACGTTGCGTTCATACCCCACTGGTCCCAGTACCTCATCGTGG
>NW_003206658.1:1173759-1176184 GCF_000006405.1 Perkinsus marinus ATCC 50983 | reverse complement strand
ACTACTACTACTACTACTACTACTACTACTACTACTACTACTACTACCACCACCACCACTACTACTACTACTACTACTACTACTATTACTACTACCTTCCTCCCTTTCCTGACACTCCACGTATGCAGCAACATACACCGGTGCACGTGGACGATTGCCGTGGGGGAATACCAACAACTACAAAAACAACAACATTGAAGTCTCACCCGTTTTACGTGAAGTGGCGTAATACTCCGTGAAAAAAAGCGATATTCGCGATATTCAGTAGTCGTAAAATATATTTCTCACTGGTGTTTTTCATATCACTAGGGTGAAACTCCATCCATAAACCCCAACCACAAATACGGTCGATTCAAATTCCAGTGCTGGAGAAATATGTGTTTGATTTTCTCAAAAGTTTCCACACTAATTATAGAAATTTACGCGTAAACTTCGGCAAAAGTGTACAAAAATCAACAAGACTTTCTCAAAATTTTCATATTGCCACCAACACACCTAATTCACCATGTGCATATTTCTCCACACTGTAAAACTCAAATCCTTTTCTCGCTTCGCTCCGCCATTTTTATCAAACTCACCTTAAAAGTAAAAGGTCCGGCCGTTAGCGGCGGTGACCTAATAGATTCAAGTGCTGGGAACTTGGCAATATCGGCAATCTTGAATTCGAGTTCATTCGGCGAGCAAGGGGGTATACGATCTGAACAAAAGATGGTATGAATAATCTCCTCCGCAGATAATGGAAAATAAAATCATCGAATATACTACGACCGATATATTATAAACTCTATGAAACAAAATTTACGTTTCCATTGACGATTTATGACTTGAGAAATTTCAATTCCGACACTTCGGAGAACCACAAACCGCCGAAAAAACAAGTCCGCCAACGAGGAAAAATTGAAGCCGGTCGAGTTGCATAAAACTCAACAACAATTACCCCAGCGCATTTCTAAGAGTTTCCAAAATTCGAAATTAAACTTTTCCATTCCAAACAAGTCCATCGGCAAAAACCTAGTGCTAAAAATATCAAAGACAACACGCCGATGAATTCCAGTGATAATATTCACGGAAAAAAATCACCAAAATTTCCCCATTTTCCAATTAGTCTCATTCCCCTCAACATCCAAAAATTCCAATACACGATTTGGACCTAATCCGTATCATACCACCCTGAACCTAAGATTCTCCCTCTTATTACTAGCAGTATAATCGTTGCTGATAGGACTTTTTCCACTGCTCGCTCGGGAGGCCGGAGATGAATCTTCTGGAGTCTCCGATGACGATGGGGATCTTCCACCACTCAAAATTGACATTTCAAAAATGACCACAACAGAACAGGAAATTCAATTTCGTCCATCTCATCAGCGCTAGCAAAAAATGGCAGAAAAATGCCCCTCCCTAGAATCGAACCCGGGTCGCCCAACCCCAGAACCAAACCAATTTCGAATTGTCCACGACTACCCACACAAGAACTATCACGGGAGAGTCGAAACGTTCGTACACCAGAAACGATCGTTCGAATAGACGTAAAACTGCCACCGGCCGGGATCGAACCTGTGCGGGTCCTCATACCCCGGGTTGCCGCGAAAGAGCTAGCAGCAACGCGTCTCGATATATTTTCTTCGCAATCGCCCTATGTTCTCCATCATCCTGATTCAGGAAATTATCCATCATCACACCACAATTAACCTGCCGAAAATCGCAATAAAAGAATCGCTTCGCTCCGCCCTGTACTACTTCCAATATCCTCAAATCTGAATTCCCAAGTTCAACAATATCAACACTGCAGAAATCAATTCCAATCGCGTTCGTTGCCTCAGTGGCGAGTCGAGAAATCTGAAAAGGAAACAAAAAATTACCAACAAAAAACTGTCGAAAAATTTCATTTTTTCCCGGAAAAAATTCTTCTCGGAAGATAATTTTCCAATACTATTTTGGAAAATTTTCGTAATGAAAATTCATACCAAAATTTTCAAAATTCGTCAAAATTATTACTTTTTCCCATAAACTCGTGCCCTTTTCGACCAACTTTGCCGTAGCGCCCAACCCGAGATTATGTTTCCATTGAAGTGGTAGTGTTTCCCCTTCCTTAGGAATCCACTTCGGATCTTCCACTGCTGATAAACAATCAGCAATACTCTGAGAGAGAAAAAAAACTATCAAAAATTTTCACAAAAAATTTTTCCCACTTGTGCGTTTTGTTTCGTCAACTTAGATGCACACAATTCTGTGATCGTGCGGATACCGTCCCCTACGAGGGCCATCCTTTTCTTACTATACACCAACATAGGTTGTCGATGTGTGCAAACAACTCGATATTCGTTGATGATATTCAGAAATGGGGAAACTGCCAGACCATACCTAAGGTTACTTATAGAGGAAAAAACCCTAAAATTTACCACTACTCGCGGCTGAAAATCGTCAT
>NW_003206658.1:1168410-1173659 GCF_000006405.1 Perkinsus marinus ATCC 50983 | reverse complement strand
TCTCTCCTCATCATAAGAAAGTCACATCACACACTGGTGGCGTTATGCCATCATATAGACTAAGAACATATCCATCATGAAAGTCAAAAACTTTGCAACTCATTCCATCGATAGAAACTCCTTTTTAAATCAGAGACCCAGGGGGGAGTGCGCGTCCCGAGCTTACCATCCTCCCTCAACCGTACACAGTCTGCGCTGAACACAAGTCCACAGGAGTGTAGATGCAGAAGAACATCTTAGTTTGTATTACATGCCATGTTTTGCACTGAGAAAGTTTCACTCTATACTCGCGAACGAGTATATGCAGATCTTTACATTGATAAATGGCGGGGATAGTGGCCCTTGACCTCTTACGTATCCATCACAACACAGTGTGTCCCCACATTCGAAGCATCGTCGATCAGCTCTCCAGTATCCGGGCGTGGATTGGGAGTCTGCTGATTGTAGTGATCCAAATGTCGATTAATACTTCAGTGTCGACTGATAATCGATGTTCGACTGTTGGTAACTCAATACCCCAAGGAGCTCAATGTGCTACAAGGTTACGGCGGGAAGGACGTGCTTATGATAGCACAAAGATACAGTACGCACTACATAGTATGTAGTACATACTGAATCTTTGTGAATCACAAATTGTGATTGCATCTTTGTATCGTGTATCTGCGTACCACCCATGTACAAGAAGACAATGGTTAGGATCTCGATTAACATAACAACGATATGATCTATACGAACTACAAACTACAGACCTATCGACACGATGATACACAATCCATCCTCCCGCAAGTTTATACTGGCACCCAACGACGTTGTTGGTTGTGCAGCACGTTGAGTCAACGTGCTGCACCGTGGAATGTAGATGGCCTGTGTCCGATATATGGCTCAAGTGCTATAACTCTATTGGTGTTTCCCAGTTCATACTGATCGTGTTTGCAATGTGGAAAATGATGCATGAGGGGGTGATCAATATGATATGATCACTGATGAGCGATTCAAACTTCCGGACTGAGGACGATTCTCTTACTTTTCGGGCAGCAGTCCTGGCTTGATCTTACCGTCAGTGATGTCGGAAAGGTTCGAGGAAGAAGCAGCGTGAGTCCGGGGGGCTGACTACGGGTGCGTGAAAAAGCTCGAGTTGCTCTCTGACTAGTAGACGCAAGAGTGGGTGTCATAGGAGTGAGTGAAGGACGCACTGATACTCGTGATGTTACGTTACACTACATCAAGCGAGATCGAAATGACTAATACCAACAATGTGCAACTGTGTGCGCTCCAACTTGATCGACTTTATCATAGCAGCTGGGATTGCGCACAAACAGAGTATTCAGAGATACTGCTTCCCATGTACCATCAGCAGTGCAAGATTCTTGCAGCAAGAAGAACCGACAACAAGATTGTAGAATAAGGAAACACAGAGTAAGAAAAAGAATGGTTCACTTCTCAGGGTGTTTCCGTTAGCCTCGACCAACATAGGGCTCACGCGTTATGCGTTAATGTGCAAGCGTGCAAGCTGAGTATCATCTCAGCATTTCCCTCCCATTCAAGTTCAGGAGTTTATAGGCCAAAATGCGCAGTCTCGTCGGTGCTATCCTCGTCCTCGTCGTTCACCCCATTCTCCAGGCTAAGCCGGAGGGGGGATATTGCGGTCACCGAATCTCTATGCTGGGCGTAGCCTACTTCGATATATTTGTGATGACGAAGGATCTCGCCATATGGGCTTCTTGGAATCGATCTTATGGTGGCGATCGATATGAGTATCGTTGGGGCTATACCAGTTTCGTGAACTACTCCTACGTTGAATCGACCCACACGTTAACAGTGCTTGACACGGCCGCGGTGGCAAGGCTCATAAGAAAGATAAGAATCGGCGTGCCGGTAGCAGCTCTCACTTATTACGCTTTTCATGGTGGAGTTCTCTTCATGACAGCTCTCTACAATCAGCCTCTGATCCTATGCTATCAGTGAGTGATCTGAGCACTTCTCGTGGCAGTTTCATTATCATCATTAACTCTGCTCTGGTCGACCTATTCCATCAACATCTTGGACTACGATAACTACTATTCATTTCGAGAGCGAACGCTCGCTGGGGTGGTACCATATATCCCCAATGATGCTTGCGTATCAGTCGCATGCAGCGGGAGCTCGAGCTGCTCGCCGAGGATTTTGATCCAGGTTGTCTTTCATTTTCTCAAAGGTTAATGCTATTTTTGTTGATTAGTTCCGACAAATGCTCCGTCACACGAGGAACCCGCAATGAACGGTTAACTGAAAGCAGGGTGGCTGAAAAATTTCATAGTGAATTACTTCCGGAGTGTTTCAGTGAAATATTCCACTATCAGCGAGATCTCCATTCGGGGAGGGAAGTTTCCGTCAAAAACTAGTGCTTGAGGACTCTCATTGAAAATCACGGCCCGTGATTCACGGGCCTATTTCACAAGAAACGCTCCTTAAGACGCACCTTGAGTTCAAGAGCAAGGAGCCTTAGTAAGGCTGCCTCACACCTTACGCGAGGTGCTTTCACTGCAGTTGCCCCCCCATGCCTCTTATGCTCCTAAATTTTAGGTTCACCTCGTGGAACCCAATAAGGAGCACGAGGAGCACCTAAACGATCACCGACGCGCATGGAAGAGTCGACGCAGTGTTTCAATATAGCCAAAAATAAGGTTATTGCCATTGAAATTCAATGATTGAATAGATCATCCGCGGGCGAGACGCGCGGGCTGGTGGGAAAAAGCGGAGCGAATCCGCCGTAGATGATAAGGCGGGTGCGATAAGGTGCCGTAAAGTACCTCCGGAGCAGTCCTACGGCACCTCACATAAGGGTCACAAAGAGGGGGTCAAAAATCCCTCCTATGAAATCGCCTTACATGAGGAGGCCCTGCAGGCGCCTTGTAGGGTAAGGAGCCTTACGGTGAGGAACCTTATGCCACCTTACCTTGCTCCTACTCCCCGAATCTTAAGGATGTGAAAGCGCCTTACACTGAAACCGTGAGGTACCTTGCATTTTTTGCTCCTTGTAAGGGCTTGTGAAAAAGGTCCCACGAGTGGAATTGGTCCTATTGACAGCGATATTGGGGAAAATCGAGAAGTGGGGAAACTGAGAGAAATCCCGGTTGTAATCGTAGTTTAGCTCCAGGAGTTACAGTAACTCCGTTACTGAAGTAACATGACTGCACTGAAGTAACTGAACGGTACACGACTGAAGTTACTCGGTTGCTTCAGTCGTGGCAACGAAATTGATCTTAGGACGCGAAATTGATCTATTAACAGTGTGTGAAATTCCCAATGACATGGAGGACGCGATGGACAGATGTAGCTGATTGGCCGATATAGACAGGGAAAAGTATGGCGCGTCGCCCACAGCAGATGCTGCTGAGAATAGCTGGTGAGATTCCTAGGTCACAGACTGTTCAGAACAGCCTATAACACAGGAGCAGCTCACGACGTCGTAGTGACAATCAGCTGCTAGACAGATCGAACCGCAGAGCGGTGGTTACTCTGGACAGACCCAGGGAGTGTGACTCGCCGCACTCCACTAGAATGACTCCAGTCAGCGGTCATCTATCAGGGCTGAGAAGCCTACCAACGAATACCATCTAAGCCTCTCTACGGACTCATCTTGAAATATCGGAGACGAATTCTAGCCCTGCTACCTCCATATCGAGGGATTAAGCTGGGAGATGCGCGAAAGATCAGCCAAGTCTAAATCACCAGACAACCAAGTTGGTTGAACCAACCCCATGGCATGATAATCAAGCTTTGGTCATCTGTATCGCCCGGGTATGTGCACTAGCTTGAAGCTAGTAGCTTCGGATGTGCGCAAGATGCTCCTCTGGCTTATCACAGGCTTATCGAACAATCACACATTCAACCTCTCCTTCGTCGTGTAGGAGTGGGAAATTTCTCTACCATTCGAATTTCACTCTCGTCGATCAGCCGTAGTTGATCCCTGCCAGGAAAGCAGGGTGGCTGAAGGCTGAGGAAGAATCATTCTTCCCTTCCCCAATAATTCCCGTTTTAGTTCCCGGGAATAATGACTGGTCAAAAAGGGGAATAATAGGCCTTATTTGGGGAATTATTGTACAAAATCGTCTTTTTCTCCAACATCACCCCAAAAGAAAGTCCGAAAGCATACATAGGCGTCTTAGGAAACCTTCTCGGCCGTAAGGCCGAAAAAAATACGAGCTTTCTCGCATCCTGTCACTTTTTTTGATATCGAACGTCACTGACGTTACGTCAGGGCGAGCGCGTGCGAGATGTTCGCAATTCGCAAGTTGCACAACGGGCCAGTAACTGGCCGCCAGTGACGTTGCGTTCATACCCCACTGGTCCCAGTACCTCATCGTGGTGTGGAGGTTACTGGATGGTGAATTCTAACAAGATCGAAACTGGGATCAAGCTGCCACCACTTACATGCTACCCCACCCAGGAAAAAATTCTCACCTCGGGTTCGTCACTGTCGTTACGACAGTGTCGTACTCTGCATTCTGCTCCAGGATTTCTGGATTTCTCTGAGAGCGCCGTTATGCTGGATGGCTTCGTCCGCACTGGGAGAAGCTTTATTAGTGCATTCACACACTGGGACCCGGGACAGCTGATAATATCAGCCAGGCTGGTTGTATGCCATAGTAATTTTTGGCAGTATTTGCTAGTGGCATTGTTGTGAGAGGACGATTGGCCTATGGCCCACAAAAAGATTTGAATCAGCTTGAATTGAATGGAATTGAATTGCGTTTATGGGAACAGAAGTCTAAGTTGTTGTGTTGTGTGTGTACTTTCGGATCACCCGGTTCTCTTATGAAGACACACCGCCAGTTCTTCACTGGCTCTCCGTCATCCTCGTAGCCTATGAGTCGTAGGCTACGACTCGTATGCAAGGTACTCCAATATGTGCTGGTTTGGGTCTAGGTTCTCAGGATTGCACCTTCGAGGCATGATGAGAGTCACAATAGCTGAGGCTGATCGAACAAAGATGATCAAATCATCGTGAGGTGATCAGGAACGAAGCCGGCATAAGAGAGTTCTACACATGAGCATTGCCATGAGCGCGCGCCCGATCGATCGACGTCGTCTTTCATACACAACAAGTGAGTCACGCCCATATTCGTGGTCTTTTGGAGTCCACTACTTAGAACAACAACCTCAGAATCCATCAAGAAACTACGGGTTCATCGTTGTTCGGTGTTTATTTTACATAATTCCCGAAAATGCAGTATTATTCCCCAAAATAATTCCTTAATTCCCTTCCC
>NW_003206658.1:1160461-1168310 GCF_000006405.1 Perkinsus marinus ATCC 50983 | reverse complement strand
AATATTTTACGACAGAACCAACATAGTCTACTTCATTTTTTGATCATCCCTGTATTCGATTTCAATACCACAATTCGGGAAGATTATATGACAATTTAATCTCAACACCCCCTTACCCCGTGTTCTGCCAGAACTATGCTAGTGGCACTTTTCTCTTTACAAATTTCAACGGCTGCTGCAGAATTCACATCAAACGTATACCCAAAAACCGAAGTTTGCCGAAATGGCGAAGTTTCTGAGGACAACAGGAAAAATTTCCCGGGAAAAATACTCGGAAATTCTTACTAGTCTGAAACTGCAAAATCCAATCCATAGAAAGTCGAGACATTGTAAGATTCTCCTCAGTGGCGATCTCAGCGAGGAGGGATACAAAACTCGACCGGCGTGGCATTAAAAACTTGGTGAAAGCTCTTGAGACCTTCACGGGCAGTTTACTGGGTAGAACCATGTCGTAGCAGTAGTAGTAACAGTACAGTAGACAAAACTGTAATAGAATAAGAAAGATTTAATACCAATATAGAGATGCTTCCGATACAACTATATCGGGGGAAATGATATTCAATTCGATGCATTCCTAGACTGCATTAAGCAATTTAGTAAATTGCTAAAGTGTAAATTGGATTTACCAATACAATCGTAAGAGTAGTATGACTCCTTGCCACCGACACTCGAGTAGTTTATTCACATCATCAGTTGGCTAGATCTTGTGAACAAGAATCGGAGTAATTTGAAACTATCAGTAAAAATATCTCAAGTCAGTCAAACTGCATGAAAACTGCATGAACAGCGCAGCAGGTTACCCTACGAACAGCGCAGCAGGTTACCCTACGAACAGCGCAGCAGGTTACCCTACGAACAGCGCAGCAGGTTACCCTACGAACAGCGCAGCAGGTTACCCTACGAACAGCGCAGCAGGTTACCCTACGAACAGCGCAACAGGTTACCCTACGAACAGCGCAGCAGGTTACCCTACGAACAGCGCAGCAGGTTACCCTACGAACAGCGCAGCAGGTTACCCTACGAACAGCGCAACAGGTTACCCTACGAACAGCGCAGCAGGTTACCCTACGAACAGCGCAGCAGGTTACCCTACGAACAGCGCAGCAGGTTACCCTACGAACAGCTCGAATTTCTCAATTGAGGTGAACAAGTAGGAATCACTCGATCGAATCACAAGGCATAGCATCGTTAATAAGAGTGTTACCGCCAAACTAGCCAGATGGATGTTGGTGCGTTGGCGATGTTGAAGTAAATAATTCTGATACTCAGACTACTTTATTAAGGATATCTAAACCCTACGTGAGATCCTAGAATTGATTAAAATATCACAGACATGAATCTATTCTGGAATCTCAATTCATGAATCAACTTCTGAAACATTGTTTCATTTCATATCCGTTGACAGTGTTCACTATAGAACTGATTTATTCATATATGTAAATTGTTGCTATCCTGAACAGTCTCATTAGTGCCGGTCGCGAGTAACTCGTATACACAACACAACTCCTCGAGCACATCACCTCAAATTCTCATTATTGTCTGAAACATCGTAGGGGATAATCGATAGCAGTACTTTGGTAGTCTTCATGTCGACATATGCACAATACTATCACAAATTTTGGGCAATAATTAGCAACACGTATACGCTTTACCGTACGATAGTTCTCTCCTCATCATAAGAAAGTCACATCACACACTGGTGGCGTTATTGCCATCATATAGACTAAGAACATATCCATCATGAAAGTCAAAAAACTTTGCAACTCATTCCATCGATAGAAACTCCTTTTTAAATCAGAGACCCAGGGGGGAGTGCGCGTCCCGAGCTTACCATCCTCCCTCAACCGTACACAGTCTGCGCTGAACACAAGTCCACAGGAGTGTAGATGCAGAAGAACATCTTAGTTTGTATTACATGCCATGTTTTGCACTGAGAAAGTTTCACTCTATACTCGCGAACGAGTATATGCAGATCTTTACATTGATAAATGGCGGGGATAGTGGCCCTTGACCTCTTACGTATCCATCACAACACAGTGTGTCCCCACATTCGAAGCATCGTCGATCAACTCTCCAGTATCCGGGCGTGGATTGGGAGTCTGCTGATTGTAGTGATCCAAATGTCGATTGGTACTTCAGTGTCGACTGATAATCGATGTCCGACTGTGGGTAACTCAATACCCCAAGGAGCTCAATGTGATACAAGGTTACGGCGGGAAGGACGTGCTTATGATAGCACAAAGATATAGTACGCACTACATAGTATGTAGTACATACTGAATCTTTGTGAATCACAAATTGTGATTGCATCTTTGAATCGTGTATCTGCGTACCACCCAGGTACAAGAAGACTATGGTTAGGATCTCGATTACCATAACAACGATATGACCTATACGAGCTACAAACTACAGACCTATCGACACGATGATACACAATCCATCCTCCCGCAAGTTTATACTGGCACCCAACGACGTTGCTAGTTCAAGTAGCACAACTAGCCTAGTTGTGCAGCACGTTGAGTCAACGTGCTGCACAACCTCTCCATGCTGCGCCTCGCCTTCGCGTGGCCTGCTTCAGATCGTTATATTCTGTAACTATGTACGGGTCCCGTATGATGATTCCCTAGCATTTCTCACGGGTTCCGTGAAGATCTCGGGCGATTTACCCATCAGTCGACGACGTCCACGGTCTTGGCTCCTCTCCCAACACTCCCAGCGTCCTCCTCCTCATTTTCGCCTGCTACCCCATGGGTTTACACAGCAGCGCTGGACAACGCCTCTACGCGAGCGCTGTTTCATCATCCCAGTCGTACTGGTTTAGACGACTGAATGAGCGTCTGGCTTGCCTCGCTCAAGAGTCCAGGGAGTCCTTGGAGCTTGGCAGAGACCTATTGGCCGCCCAAACCAGATTTGTTGGTGCGGATCTCTGAAGGTAGCCGGAGGGGAACAAATGTCCATAGAGATGGTGACGAAGCTTTCGTTAGTGAGCTGTGGGGTCAGCTACAACACGACATGCAATTGAATGCAACGTTCAACTTGAACGAAGTTGAAGGCGCCTTCTTGAAGAAGGCACACCACATCGAGCTGCTCCGTGGTTACAAGCAGAACTCGGACTATCACAAGACGCGCGCTCGAGGCATGGATGCTCGTTTGTACAGATCGTTTGAAACGACGAATAAGCACCTCGGCACCATCGTTTGATCGTTCGAGTTTCGAAGCTGTATAAGACGCGACCTTCCCTGTGATGAGCTTCCCGTGCTGGAAGTCGCTCAGATCAGAGAGTAAGTGTGCACCTGTCCCACGCCAGTGCTAGTAGCTCCAGTCCGAAGAGCCCTGTGGGTTTCTTCAACTTGTCGTGCTGGCTATTCGGAGCAGTATAAGACGCGACCCTCCCTGTAATGAGGTCCCCTTGCTCGAACTCGCTCAGATCACAGAGTAAGGGTTCACCTGTCCCACGCCAGTGCTATATAAGACGCGGCCTATCCAAAAGAAGCCGAAAAAAGTAGTGTAGGAAATTGGGGGGTAAAACTTATACCGGTTATACCGTATAACCGTAATTTTGGGCCGAGCTCTAAAATTTGGGGGCCGATCTCTAAAAATTTGGGGGGGGGAATCCCTCTACGGTGCGGCAATCACGCAGGTGCGACCTGCCTACTGAATTATTCAGTAGGCAGGTAGTATTACTATTATTATTGCTATTACCTACTATTATTCAGTATGAATAGGGCAGCAAATGGAAAAGCTAAATTTAAATGAGCTGTGGAAATTGGCTGATTATCCGTGTACACATAGAACTCTACGCTAATGGGTGCCCTCTCAAGTATGGCTGAAACTGAAATTCTGTGACCAGAGATTGGTCATGAGTTTCAAGACTTGAAAATTTCAAGTTGAAATGTTCGAATTCACGTGGGGCTGTGTGAGCATGGCGCGGGCTAAAGTATCGTAAGAGCAGTTTTACGGGAGATAGGAGATTGGTTCGACGAATCGGGTTCTAAGATCTTCGCCTATTAGTGGTACATTAATGCATGGGTATGACGTGTCCCATGGTATATGGGAACCCACGCTCTGGTGTAGTGAATTTTAAATTTTTGTATTCAACTGGTGTCTTTGGTTGCACAAGCTCCATTTACCTAGAGCATCTTTCCCATGTTGGAGACTCCAACGCTCCACCGTGGAATGTTGTACATGGCCTGTGTCCGATATATGGCTCAAGTGCTATAACTCTATTGGTGTTTCCCAGTTCATACTGATCGTGTTTGCAATGTGGAAAATGATGCATGAGGAGGTGATCAATATGATATGATCACTGATGTGCGATTCAAACTTCCGGATTGGGGGCGATTCTCTTACTTTTCCGGCAGCAGGCCTGGCTTGATCTCACCGTCACTCACTGATTTGGTGTAATGTAACATCACTGATGATACGTTACACCAAATCAAGCGAGATCGAAATGACTAATACCAACAGTGTGCAACTGTGTGCGCCCCAACTTGATCGATTCTATCATAGCTGCTGGAAGTGCGCACAAACAGAGTATGCAGAGATACTGCTTCCCATGTACCATCAGCAGTGCAAGATTCTTGCATCAAGAAGCACCGACAACAAGATTGTAGAATAAGGAAACACAGAGTAAGAAAAAGAATGGTTCACTTCTCAAGGTGTTTCCGTTAGCCTCGACCAACATAGGGCTCACGCGTTATACGTTAATGTGCAAGTGTGCAAGCTGAGTATCATCTCAGCATTTCCCTCCCATTCAAGTTCAGGAGTTTATAGGCCAAAATGCGCAGTCTCGTCGGTGCTATCCTCGTCCTCGTCGTTCACCCCATTCTCCAGGCTAAGCCGAACGGGGAATATTGCGGTACCCGAATCGCCATGCTGGGCG
This sequence comes from Perkinsus marinus ATCC 50983, assembly GCF_000006405.1. Taxonomy (NCBI): domain Eukaryota; phylum Perkinsozoa; order Perkinsida; family Perkinsidae; genus Perkinsus; species Perkinsus marinus. Next base: position 1,163,428 of record NW_003206658.1, on the reverse strand, counting down.
TAGCCTACTACGACATATTCGTGACGACGGAGGATATCAAGATATGGGCTTCTTGGAATCGATCTTATGGTGGCGATCGATATGAGTATCGTTATGGCTATACCGGTTATTTGCCCTACTCCTACGTTGAATCGACCCACACGTTAACAGTGCTTGACACGGCCGCGGTGGCAAGGCTCATAAGAAAGATAAGAATGGGCGTGCCGGTAGCAGCTCTCACTTATTACGCTTTTCATGGGAAAATTCTCTACATGACAGCTCTCTACAATCAGGCTCTGCCCCCATGCAATATGGCTCTCATGACTTATGAGCCATGAGAATCCGTATGTCTGCGCGATCTCCGCTTGACACTTATCGTCACTCGCATAGCGATGATACAGGTGTCCTCTACAGAGCTTGTATGTCTGTATCTCGTATCTCTGCTACTCACCAGTGGTGAATCACTGGTGCTCAGATCACTGAGTGATCTGAGCACTTCTCGTGGCAGTTTCATTATCATCATTAACTCTACTCTGGTCGACCTATTCCATCAACATCTTGGACTACGATAACTACTATTCATTTCGAGAGCGAACGCTCGCTGGGGTGGTACCATATATCCCCAATGATGCTTGCGTATCAGTCGCATGCAGCGGGAGCTCGAGCTGCTCGCCGAGGATTTTGATCCAGGTTGTCTTTCATTTTCTCAAAGGTTAATGCTATTTTTGTTGATTGGTTCCGACAAATGCTCCGTCACACGAGGAACCCGCAATGAACGGTTCACTGAAGGCAGGGTGGCTGAAAAATTTCATAGTGAATTACTTCCGGAGTGTTTCAGTGAAATATTCCACTATCAGCGAGATCTCCATTCGGGGAGGGAAGTTTCCGTCAAAAACTAGTGCCTGAGGACTCTCATTGAAAATCACGGCCCGGGGCCTATTTCACAAGAAACGCTCCTTAAGACGCACCTTGAGTTCAAGAGCAAGGAGCCTTAGTAAGGCTGCCTCACACCTTACGCGAGGTGCTTTCACTGCAGTTGCCCCCCATGCCTCTTATGCTCCTAAATTTTAGGTTCACCTCGTGGAACCCAATAACGAGCACGAGGAGTGAAGGTCTCCCAAGAGAGCAAGTTCACGGATAGCCGAAAGACAGATGACGGAATTTTAAGAGAAAAGCAAGACGTCAAGTCGTTGCTAAAGCAGTGATCCAGTCTGATCACCTTCGGACCACACACCCAAGAACAGAGAAAGTTCCCCCAGAGTGCTTGAGAATTCCTGTTGGAAACCCTCAAGCACTCTTAGTTAGGCATCAGACGAGCTATCTTGGGTGTGACGGTGTTCATATTTTTTTTCTATCTGAGATGGGGGGCATTCACCCGGGATCTGCACGGTGGCTGATTGGTATAGCCGTGTTTCATCCCGGGCACTGAATGCGTCACGGACGTGGACTGCTTCCCACATGGGTTTGTGAGATCCACCCTCGTCCGTGACATATTGCCAAACTCCCATCACAGAACCTCCATCAACTGCGAACGGCATGACGTGAGCACCTAAACGATCACCGACGCGCATGGAAGAGTCGACGCAGTGTTTCAATATAGCCAAAAATAAGGTTATTGCCATTGAATAGATCATCCGCGGGCGAGACGCGCGGGCTGGTGGGAAAAAGCGGAGCGAATCCGCCGTAGATGATAAGGCGGGTGCGATAAGGTGCCGTAAAGTACCTCCGGAGCAGTCCTACGGCACCTCACATAAGGGTCACAAAGAGGGGGTCAAAAATCCCTCCTATGAAATCGCCTTACGTGAGGAGGCCCTGCAGGCGCCTTGTAGGGTAAGGAGCCTTACGGTGAGGAGCCTCATGCCACCTTACCTTGCTCCTACTCCCCGAACCTTAAGGATGTGAAAGCGCCTCACACTGAAACCGTGAGGTACCTTGCATTTTTTGCTCCTTGTAAAGGCTTGTGAGGAAGGTTCCACGAGTGGAATTGGTCCTATTAACAGCGATATTGTTCAGTAAAAATGGGGAAAATCGAGAAGTGGGGAAACTGAGAGAAATCCCGGTTGTAATCGTAGTTTAGCTCCAGGAGTTACAGTAACTCCGTTACTGAAGTAACACGACTGCACTGAATTAACTGAACGGTACTGGAAATTGATTTTAGGACGCAAAATTGGTATATTAACAGTGTGTGAAATTCTCAATGACATGGAGGACGCGATGGACAGATGTAGCTGATTGTCCGATATAACCCGGGGAAAGTATGGCCGCCATAATTTTCCCTAGCTATATCGCGTCATACTATAGCGCGTCGCCCACAGCTGCTGTAGCACAGCAGATGCTGCTGGGGATAGCTGGTGAGATTCCTAGGTCACAGACTGTTCAGAGCAGCCTATAAGTTATAGGCTATAACGCAGGAGCAGCTCACTTCGTGAGCCTCGCGACATCGTCGTGACAATCAGCTGCTAGACAGATCGAACCACATAGCGGTGGTTACTGTGGACAAACCCTGGTAGTGTGACTCGCCGCACTCCATTAGAATGACTCCAGTCAGCGGTCATCTATCATGGCTGAGACTGCCTGACGACGAATACAATCTAAGCCTCTCTACGGACTTATCTTGAAATATCTTTGGAGACGAATTCTAGATCGACAAAAAATGGATCTGAGAAAAATGAATAAAATGGATCCGAATTCTAGATCTGCTACCTCCATATCGAGAGATGAACCTGGGAGAGGGGCGAAAGATTAGCCAAGTCTAGTGATCACCAGACAACCAACATCATGATAATCAAGCTTTAGTCATCTGTATCGCCCGGATATGTATACTAGCTTGAAGCTAGTAGCTTCGGATGTGCGCAAGATGCTCCAGTGGCTTATCACAGGCGTATCGCACAATCACACATTCAACTTTCCTTCGTCGTGTAGGAGTGGGAAATTTTTCTACCATTCGAATTTCACTCTCGTCGATCAGCCGTAGTTGATCCCTGCCAG
>NW_003206658.1:1118428-1160361 GCF_000006405.1 Perkinsus marinus ATCC 50983 | reverse complement strand
CTATTCCTACTCCCAAAATGTCACTCTCCACCCCGAAAATTGCGCCGATGAAAATAGAAACACGCAATCGCATACTGTACCTAGCCTCATACTGCTGACCTCAACACTATCCGTCTTGACTCAAGCGAGTAATCCTGCGACCTACAACAAGTCTGACCGGTCACAATCAGATCAAGACAGATAGTGACGATTTGTTGCTGACTAGCATGACTAGATGATATAATGAAATCCTCATCCGAATATACCGCCACCCTCCTAACTCCACATTACGGAAGAAATACCGCTATCCAACCAAAGCTATATTACCAAATGTTGCTAAGGAAATCAGAAACCGCCCTCTCCCCCTGATCATCTATTTCTTCTATAATCGTCCACCGATTCATCTCCACTTTCAATAACCCAACACTTCCCCAAAGTCCGCTATCGAAGCTAATGGTGAATGATAGACAGTAATGATGCTAGTAAACGTCAAGAGGCTCCAGCCCACGTCTGATGGATATTCCAATACCATCCATCCTTCACATCGTCTCAGCATCACGTCCCCTCCCGATGTTGCTCACGACCGGTCGAAGCTTCCGTAGAGGGGCTACGACAGGACTCTGGTCCTTCAACGAAATGCCAACTACGGCGATTTGCCCATTGCTGGCTTCCGAAATGCCAACCCACTCAACCGAGGCATCAAAGTCCCCATGAACGCTAGCGCGCGCCTCGAGAGTACCTGATATTTGAGAATCTATAATCGTTCGGGACAAATCGTCCAATTTCGTATATTTTCCCACGCCCTACTACCGGTATGAAGATCAATTCTTCCAGCCGCATAATCCGGATGCTCTTCAGTAGAGGTCTGTTGCCACAACACATACAACTTGTCAACGCTCGAACTCTTGCGTGCCAAACCAACCACCTCCCCTGGCGCCCTCAGCACCTTCTCAACCACCAACGATGCACCATCGTATCTAAGGTCGACTCTACCAAGATACCAATGAGGTCCACATCCCTACTTCACCACTTGTATCCACTGAGGGTGTTCTCTCGTAACGACTACCGCCTCGTCATCAGCCAAGAACTCCGCCTTAGCAACAGCACTACCGGTGTTCATACGGACGCTCATCTCAGCCGCTCCCTGGCATCTCCTCAGAGCACCATCCGACAACACAGCAAAGGTTGTGTTCGACCTGATGACCATTCAACCACCATCACATTTTCATCTCTATCAACATCCACTTACGGACTAACAGCTACATCAACCGCTCGCTCTCCAAAAGGAATCTCACAAGGCACATTGCCACCGAGTTCAGGAGAGAAAATACCACCCTGAATGATGAACGAAATATTTCATCAATGCCCAACAGAATACAAACCACCAGAGGTTTTCCTGCAACTCAAAATAAATGCTAACAAAAAATATGCCAAAATTTTCCTTTTTTTGCCTCATTTTTTTGGGAATTTATGGGGGGAAAATCCAACGAGCTTGTCAACAACGAAGTTGAACGACCAACACACACCATGTTTTCCTCAGAGCCGTTTCACAACAAGTACTCACCTCATTGCTAGTGAAGACCAAGCCGAGATCAGGGACATTACTAACCCCGGTAGGTCGGTAAAACGGCGGTAACAACGACGAGCTGCTGTCCGACTCAGTGGTCGGGAAAAATGCTGCTGATAATCTTCGAGTGAACTCACCGTTACCAAACGGGTTCGAATCGGGCCAACCTAAGGGGAAGGAAATCTTCCGCGTGCGCAATAACTCGACGAATGATCATTACCCCATCGATATCCTGTTAAAACAGCAATACCATACGCCAATCCGAAGAGCCAGCAAAAGCAGACAGCAATGCAAGCCTGGTTGAAGCTGTGCCAAGGGAGCGTCTGAGTCTTGAGAGATGCCTTATACGTCTCTGGTGCTTCACCTGAACAAAAACCACGAAAAATACCCCCACCGCGGTTCGAACCCGGGACCTCTTTCTCCTCACCATCAATAAACTCCGGACTCTGTAGTGACTTCGCAACCTTCTTAGCCTCCTCTTGCTTCTGCCTCTCAGCATCCTTCATCCATTCTACCAACACTCTATCAACAACAACAACCCAAGCCGCCCTTCCCTACCTGATGGAGTCCCCGAACGCATCCGCGATATTTTATCTCCGCGAACTTTCTCAGCAGCAGCGTCATCATCAACAACCAACCCTTCCTCTCGACTTTTCTCATACAACAACTTCTTACTCACTACAACGATGAACAGGTCACTCCAGATGCCACCACCGACACTCACTTTCCGATTCGTTCTTATCCCCAGCAGCTTCCTCCACGCTGGACTTAGCGTCCCATAGGAAAGTCTGCAGCGACTTCACCTGCTCCTCGAACCCTTGCAATACCACGGCTACTGCCTGGCAAAAGAAACAACTTCAAGATTGTCACGAGTCAGATGTTACCGTTTTCACACGGGGAAAAACATCCGAGAAACTAACGCCCCCCAACAACTCACATCAGGTCCATCCTCAGCCTTTATCTGGTCCGGCGACAGATCCTTCGGTACGGTATAACTAATCTCGCTCGTATGAACGTTGAGGAAATACGGTTTCTTCTTATTAGTTTCATCATCAGTAAATTCCAGGCGAACCCAATGGCCTGAAAAATAAATTCCAATACCATAATTTACACAACTTGCACACCTGGTGACTCGTCTCCCTCTGCATCATCATAGCGGCTTTTCGGTGGTCGCACCTCGTCGCTGGCCTGCAAAAGGAATCATAACAACTACAGAAAACATGCAGGATTTACTCTTACTCCATTGACAAGTTTCTTGCGCTCACCGATCAGTCTCGCGAGCTCCTTTCGATCGGCATTGAAAGCTGTACGCAACCTGACATGATCCGTATCTTACCATCTCAACCTCAAGATATGCTTACTGTTTCAGCCTTTTCTCCTGAGCTGCAGTGAACGAGCACTTTGTAGACATCTCCCACTCGACCAACAACTTCTGCAGCGACTCCTCCGTGTTTCTGAAGCATTCAAAAAATCTTCGCTGTGCGCAAAAGATACTCTCCACTACCTGCAGACCTTTTCCAACCTCTCGCACGCATCAACCGCATCTCTCGCATGCTCCGATGCACTTTTCTACCAACAAACATCGATGCCATATGCAAACCGCGCGCGCCCGTCTAATCGATTATTATTACCGCTGTACTATAATGAGATGTATCAATTCCACTTTTCTTCAGCTCTTCCTTAGTCTTCCGGAATGTATGCGCTTGTCTAATAACAGGTGCTGCAGGCACCGCCTTAGCCACCGGCGTCTCCTCCTTATCCTGTTTATGCATCTCTTCCTCCCCCTCTACCACAAACAACAATTATAATCGTTTTCATCACTACCATATGCTTACCTTGAACTTTCTCATCAAGCCCCAAGATATCTATACTGGTGACAGCCGTATACCTTGTAGGCACTCCCCCGTCAGTTTCCAAACCCATCACGCCCAAGAAACCAATCCAGAAGAACATGAGTAAGCAGATGAACACGAATAACCATTCGGCAACGTGAGTCGAATTGTCGAATATTTGCACCGTCGCGCCAATGGCGGCCATAACGGTGGGTAGCGAGCACAGGAACATCATACCACACCACTCCCAAGTGTTGGTATAAATGTTCATATGGATGTGTACCATCGAGAAAGCATCCAGTATGAGAACAAACGACCTGAACAATACAAATGTCGACCTAAGAATCTCGTAACCCGAACTCACCAGACACCCCAAAGATGAGAGTTAACCATGAAGTAAGCTAAACCCATATACGTGATAGCATGCAACAGCTGATTAGTGCCAATAACCTGACCACATCCGAACACTATCAATAGTATCAGCAATTCCCTACTGCTACCACTACTACTACTACTACTACTACTACTACTACTACTACTACTACTACTACTACTACTGCTACCACCACTACTACTACTACTACTACTACCACCACCACTACTACTACTACTACTACTACTACTACTACTACTACTACTACTACTACTACTACTACTACTACTACTACCACTACTAGTATTACCATGCACACCCGTGTGTAAGCGTCAAAGCCCTGCCAGTGTTGCTGTAGTTGATAAAAGAGATAGAAATGCTCCAGGAAGAGGTTGTAGTCGCCAACAAGCTCATCACGGACATATGCGTTACTCATATCTATCTCTTGCTGAGAGAAAACAGAAGACGATTATAACAATAACATCAGCTTGACGTAGTATAAGGAAGAGCCCGCCACAAATAAACGAATACTATTGGACCAATCTCACGTGCTTCCAACGACAGCAACTTCCACTAGGAAGGAGATAAACGTGGTTGATAAGAAGTTCACATAATACAGTCCTAGTTAAGGATTTTTGTAGAGTCGGACACCAACCTATTCCGTATCTTCCACACATGAACCTAAGATACCTCCATGATATTACCTCCTTAAGAGCATCTTCCAATTTCCCTCCTCCTTGTCTTCGAACTTCGCGACCAACTTCCTTTATCCCAGGCACTCGACTGAGGAGCGCAGAAATATACTATAAAACCAAAACGAATTAAAATCCTGCATATACACACCACCGGGTTTCCCCCCATACCGCACCTTACCCAACTATAGGGATACGAAGCATTTCCGCGACCCCACCACGCTCGTATTCAACCGCGCCTATACCGGTAGTAGCATTGATGTTCTCGCGACCAGGCACGGGCAAACGCAGCCATTGCGTAAGAAGACGCACCTAAGCAGCGCACCGCGAAGATTTCGAGAAAAGATTCCTCCTGAGAATATCTTACAGCAAACGTTTGCGCTGTGATGGAGGCGTGAATGGCGAAGATGATGGAGAGCATGAGGAATAATACAGCCGTGCCGAGGGAGAGAATATATAACCAAACCAACCATCCGGGGGTACCTGAGGGGTAAAATCTGATGAAAAAATGGTAAAACCTATATACGAGCCAAGAGGATTGCAGAAAATCGCCATCACTTATATACGATTGGGAGTAGTGATTCTGATGGAAAGAGAAGGATAATGGAGTTTCACGGGCGGCCGTGATATGAAAAACACTAGTGAAAAACACATTTCACGACTACTGCATGTCACCACGAATATCGCGTTTTTCACCGAGTTTCACGCCACTCTACGTAAAACGGGTCGTGAAACTCCAATATAAAACATCCTCCAACAGCTCCTCGAGATACTCATCACTTGACCGATACCATACCTTGAGGAACTCGTCCTTCGTAGAAGAAGCCACCAGTGAATGCCAGCATGAGCGTATTCACAATAAGATAGTTGTCCATTTTAGAGATAGTAAGGTCGAATAAATCACGGATATCTTCACGGTACAATCTAACTTGGTCAAAACGAGCCTTCTGCGTATGATACACCTGAGGATGAGTGTAAAAGATTCAAAATAGGTCCGATTAAGGCCTATATCATAATACCCTCTTCTGATTGATCTTCCTATTGAACATAAAGTTCTGCCTGTTGTACTCAAAGATGCCTTTGACACCCTCGAGGATAGATCCAACTTCCAATCCTCCCATTGTAGTATTTGCTCCTAGTCAAGACGAATGAAGGATGTGGACTCAAGCAGAAAGTAGAAAGCTGATTATTATAGCATCGAAGAGTGAATGACTTCGCTATAGTCCAAAGGGACCACCCAACAATCACAAATCTCTGCAGTGGTAGTCAGCTTAGGACGATTATAATAAGTGAGCTAAAACGTCGCAATGTCCGACAACGGAATAAATTACGCATCTTAAATCGTCGATCTACTAATAGCGCATGTATAGGGAACAGTTTTCACCTCCCTATACATGATTTGTGAGTGTTTGGAGCGTCATTCGGAAGCTATCGGCATGGCAGACTCCGAAAGTTATCTCTGTTACTCATGAATCGTCACGCGCCACGAAATTCCGGGGGGTTCTGTATTGCAGCACTTCGAACCTTCGTTTTCGTGCCATTAGGATGGTGTGGGGTCGGTATGCCATATATACGACAGCGGTTATATATCGCAGGTGTCTGGCATAGCGGCCCCAGAGCGAAACCGAATTTCGTCACGCCAAACCGTACCGTAACGTAATCGCGCCCATCTCTATAGCATCATCGCATCACTTTATATTATCAGTGGGTTCATTTACATTTCCCATCAAATGCTAGCCGCCGGCGGCTTCTACCATGCACTTCTATCCAAACACTATACAGGGCCCCAAAGAACCGTTAAGGTCGTTTACAGTTCTCGGACGGGTACCTCTATGAAGGCAGCTAGGCGGCTTAAGGCTGCCCTCGAGTCGAGCACGACTCGGGTAATTCTACTTCCGATCGATCAATATGCCTATGAGGAACTCTGTGAAGAATCGTATCTCGTGCTTTTACTTTCGACCGATTCAGAGGGGTCACCTCTGCCGAATGCTAAGAGTTTCACTGAGCAGTTGAAGGATGCTGTCTACGACTTTAGAGTTGATAAGAATTTGTTGGAAAAGTGTCGAGTGGCTGTTATTGGATTCGGATCGGAGGAGTATCCGGCCAAGTACTATTGTAAAGTAGCGAAGAACTGCGATGACTGGTTGGCTAAACTGGGCGCTCAAAGAATATGTCCTTTACTCTGTGTGAATGACGCTAAAGAGGTCGACAAGCAGGTCGGCAGGTAGTAGTACATGGGAGCTCCTCATGGGGTTGATAATTTAGTCTTAGATGTATCGATTTGATCACGAAGGCGTATAGCAGAATGGACAAGGCATCCTCAGAGGCACAGACTGCCGACCTCGAAGATGAGGTTGGGTCGGTGGCATCTGAGGAATCTACCAGTGATACTGATGATGATGTTGAGGATGCTAGTGGTAGTGTGGGGGGGAGTAAGGATGCCGAATTATGCATTCATAGATCTTTGGTTTGCTTTTGTTGGACTAGTTCGATAAGTTGGGTTTTTTGGTGGAAACAGAATTATACACAAAATCTGATATGGTAGATCATACGAGTCACAAGTGAAACGTTCACCAACCCTAACCACTCAAATAGGTTAGGTTTTGTTGAAGTAGCGTGTGTGTGTCTGGTAAAATGGATATGATTCGTGGCTTCCTTGCGTAAGGTCGGTGGTTCTAGTCTTGGATGCGGTATTTTGTGCAGAAGGATGTGGTAGCAATCGTAAGGAGATGGTTACTAAGAAGCATCGAGCGGCTCTCACAAGAGAAGGATACCGTCTTGTAGGCAGCCATAGTGCAGTGAAGTTGTGCAGATGGACGAAGCATCAGGTCATATAGGGTGAAAATGGTGGTAGCAGCAATATATGCAGTGCATCTACTCACGCTTAGTTGTGCGTAGAACGCAGATTTGCACACTGATCTGGTGTGTTCCAACCTGTATCTCGGCGTATAACTCCTCTGTATAGCTGTTCGATATCACTACTGCCTCTTTCTTGAGGAAGTTGCACATGGAGTGGTATCGTCATTGGAGTTGTTGATGGACTTTGTATTCTAATAACGGATGGTATTGGAATATTTACAGTAGTTTATCTTGTTAAAGCAAAGGTAAGAGCTATGTTAAGGACACAGACGGCACGTTGTTGTTAATGATCAGGGATAGGGAATATGCTTGTCGGGATGTAAATGCGGGCGTGCAATGCGACAGAGGGGGGGTGTGATTAGGAAGAAATGTGGTATGAGTTTTTGGTCAGGGAAATATCACTACCAAAGCAATGAGAATGTATATGAGGAGGTTTAATGTTTGTTGTTGATGGTATAGGTCCGAGGACGAGGGGGGTGTTATAAGCATTCCTTCTATGGCATCGAGTCGCATCAATGCATGGAGGCTACTGCTAGTCTAGCATGCGCTAATAAGTGTGTATTCTGTTGGAGACACCATCGGAACCCAGTGGGCCGGTCATGGACGTGGGCTCAGGACCCTCCGGAAGAGGTAGTAGGGTTGGGAAGTTGTCGCGCGCCACGAAATTCGCTAATAGTTGGCTTCAATGTTGAAAGATCTAATTCTGAAGTGATGCAGTTTTCCGGAATAATTCTTTCTCGAGCGATGCTACTGCATGTGTTTTTAGATAGTAGAGGGTTGGCTGGGTAACCATAGTGGTCTGATAAAGCAGTTAAAGGGCGTCCCCGGGGTCACACCTGAACGCTTTGAAGAGGCTAAGAGAGTCCGTCATTGCGCTTTGAGTCTTGTTGGTAGTAGCGGGGGGAGTATTATCGGTGGTAGTAGTCGTCCTGAGAAATGCTCGATGTTGGATAGTTGATAGAATGAGAAACCTTCGGCTGGATGGTGCACTGTTGGTGATATTTTGTGAATAGTGTGCAGAGTTCCCATGGGAAAAGTGTTGTTTTGAATGGAGTGGACAACTTTAATTCGTCTATGGTCATTCGTGTTGTCAGGCGAGCCGATTATTTATCCCCAAATCAATACGGCGCTGGACCTCCTACATCAAAATGGTATATCGACGTTTATGGTCACCAATGGACAGTTCCCGGAGGCTATAAGATCGCTAATTCCAGTGACGCAGTTGTAATAGCGGTTGGAGGGATCGAACTTGTGCGAGTTCTAGTAGAGGGACAGTGTGCAGTGCCGCTCGTCCACTAGAGTATTTTGGATAGTGCTTCGTCGAGCTAGTTGATGACGATGACATTGGATGAGTCACTCAGGATTGAAATTGCGACCAGGGCGGTTTTGCGAGTCTTTCAATACCAGTAGCAAATATGAAGCTTGAGCGTTGTGGAATCTTATCGTTCTGAACTTCGATAAATTTGGGCATATGTTGATGGTTGCTGTTGTTAGGTATGTTTCCGTTGACGCGTCAAACGCTAAGGAGATGAAGGCGATCGATCGGCCTTTATTTGAGGACTTCTGGGATCGCTTTATCGACTCGTTGACAGCCCTCAAGCACAAGAAGCAACGCACTGTGTAGGAGTATCTTTACTCTACTCGGTGTGCTTGGGGTGAGCTGAGATATGTGAGGTTAGGTACCGCATGACGCTGGTGAAGGGCTACAACATATCGGCGGCCTCGGAATATGCGGAGTTGCTGCACCTAGGACACCCACATTTTCTGGAGATTAAAGCGGTTACGTTCTGTGGCAAGGGAGATGGGTCTGCCCAGATGACCATGGAAAACGTAAGGAGGTTGAGGAGGGCGCCTTTGGTGAAAATCAAAATATTGGATTGCCCTCGAAGAATAGCAAATGGTGGCGGATCGCGTTGATTCGATTAACGCGTTTGGGGGTAGTTACTTGACTATGTTGGAGTTAATATTGTGATGATACACGTTAGGTTCGCCCAGTTTCAAATCGGGGAAATACTTCTAAGCCGCTCTTAGGGTGTTCTTGTTGAGTGGTGTATGGGGTCCATCAGGTACCTTGGTTCGATGAAGTAGTTGAGTTCGCTGAGGCTATGTTGGATTCATCTGATTGGGTGAAGGAGCGGTATGAGATCGCGTGTACTCATCGTCATTCCTGTACTGTATTGATTGCTCAGAAGTAAGTGTGTTGGATGGGCAACTAGGGATAAATTACCAACAATAGCATTCCGGGAATCTGCGTTTTGTATATGTTGAGCGTGGTAGTATGAAATTCGGCGAAGTGATGGTATTGATTCGAAAAGCTTACTTTTTATTCGTTCAATTACGCCTCGCTAGTGACCTTGACAGTATATAGACCGACCGAAAGTGAGGCACCGGTCTGTGTTGGTTTTCAATCGAGCAATAGCTCTGTTCAGAGATGTACGCCTTTTCTCGATGAGGGTCTTAGCCTTTGAGAATTTTAGCGGGCCCAGTTAGTGCGGTATAACTCCTCGGTAGAGTCCTGATAGGTCCTTCAAAGTTGATGGTGTATGGCATACGTGGATAAACTATGATAAGTTCACTGAGCTGGCATTGGAGTACTCTAAGACTGGCAAGCCCTTCTCAGTGGAGGACTACTGGGCTCCTACTCCTGCGTGGGCTGTGTACGGCGCCGAGGTGAGCTGAGATAGAGCTCAGGAGAGGTGATGTTGTTGTGTTCAGGAGGAGGGGTTTGATCCTGAGATGAAGAGGCATTATCGAAATGGGAAAACAGCAGAGTTGGGGAAGCAAATTCGAGCGCGACAACTGCGCGAGGAAAGAGAAAAAGCTGCTGAATGTGGGTTTGGGTCCTTGGCGGCGCAGGGCCGGGGTCTGGACCGCTCTAGTGTTGATAGCTATTTTGTGGTCATCTCTACGGTGATATTATGTGGTGATGAAGGCAACTTGAAAGAAGTGTGGTATAGTAATTGAATTATTAGAACACTGAACAGTGGGGATTAGGTTGCAAGTGTAATTTTCATGTGACGAATGAGTTCAGGTGGTAATCCTGAAGGTTGCTGTGGAGGAGCTTGCCAGGGTGAGTAACTCGATTGTTGTTCAATAGTTGACGTTTTCGCTCTTTGAGGGGACAAAAGTTGTGTTGAAAAGTTGTTGTGGTATCTCATCTTTCTTCAGCTAATCCCCAACGGGTACAGTACGCGCAGTCTTAAAATCCAATTTCGTGTGGCAGCTCTAACTTCTTAACTACTGTTCATATCAACCTGAAAATTTGTATAGAAATTATCCGAACATGATTATATTGTTTGAATATGTCACGGACTCGATTTTCGACTTCGACTTTTCGGATATGTAAGGCGATAATACCAGGTGATCGGCTGGATGAGTTTTTCAGCGCTGTCGTCTAAGTTTTCGTAGTAATATCGTTATGTTAGTGATCTAATGATCGAATTATTTTCATGTAAACACCAAACCGAAATATGATAATCTCAAAAATTGGGGTTTCGCGCTGATGACGGGGAGATTTGGTAAGATATTCGTTTTAGTTGTACTTCGAAACTGCGGTCGAAGGTTGGTTGAAATGGTAAATATGATATATTGAATTTCAAGCGGTCATTTTGAGTATGACACATTCGTGAGATCACGAGTCATAATTACCGATTACGTCGGACGGTCTGAAGCAGCCAGTCTCGTCTGGTGATCCTCACGACTAACACGACCCAGGGTGGAACTCGTCTCAGAAACGAAATTTACTTTTTATTATGCGATAGTTGAAAATTGATAGTAGCAGGTTATTGGTAGCGAAGAGCTTCCATGGCTGGCAGGGAAAGATATTTCACATGCTGTACGCTTCTCGGACATGTGACCGAAACGAACAATAAAAAAAACAAATTTCATCAGATGCTCACATTCGGGAGTTGCTCCTCGAAAAGAGCTATTCAGAGCCGTTCGATAAGAGGTATCCATAGATCAGTCTTCTTTAAACTACTACTCCTCGTGTGCCACTCCATAGGATAAGTGCTCATCTTTAGGAAGGGGAGCGCTCAACGATGAGTGAACTATCGTTGATGTTCTGTTGAAGAGGAACACTCGCCCCTCGTGATTGAAACCTGTACCATTCCTCTCACCTCGGAGTTTGAAATCAGCATACGCATAAAAGCGTCCCCAGTTCAGCCCGTCTCGGGTGTACATGCGCAAATAGAATATTACTTCCAAGAAAAGGCCTCTCCTGCGTCCTTTTGCACGCTGGACTATTTTCACCCAGCCAGGGTGGTTCGGTCCTCGAATGTAGGCACGAGCTTTACCAGTACTTCTCGAGTAGGCTCTCACCGACCCCCAATTCGGAACATGCGCCTTAGTAGCTAATCTCGTACGGAAGGTAAGCTCCTTGATATGTCTTCTGAACGGAGGTATATACCCGCCGTGTGCTCTGAAGTAGGGGATGTGGAACTTTATGGTGAGCTTCCTCTCACTGGGGAGACTAGCACGGAATAAGAACGTCCCGCTTGCCTCGGGAATATCAAGACTCAACCTTCTCGGAATGGACGAGTCTATCTGGAAGACCACGACCAATTCATTGTCATCAAATGACTTCACAATTGAGCCCATACGGAGCTGAGTCGAACTCTGGCGGGCATACAAACAGCTCAGGCCGGTGTGCTGCAAGCAGCGAGGTGGGTCCTCAAATACAATAGGTGGCGGAGGGCAATCAAGCTTAGGCTCAACCGGACCGGGCTGGGGAGGACTGGCATCACTTACTCCGTCAGCGTAGATCGAGATGGCGGCGTAGATGATGAGGATGAGCATTCGCATGATTCACCTCGTCGTCGAGATACAATAATAATGCCTGTTTGAAGATAGCTATGATGTGTAGCGTCTCTCCGTGTACTCACGTGACACGCGTCCGTAGTTATTGGTCTCTGATCATCAAACGACTGTAGGGCAGCTACTCGAAGACACCCTTGGCGGCAGTCAATCTTCACGGAGAGAAGTCGCAATATAGGGTGCAATCAATACGCTTCACCGAGTACGCTCTTTTGAGTAGATCGCCCTCCAGGAGTAGAGGAGCAACCTGAGTTGTGCGTGATTTGCTCGGGGACGCGTGAACCGTCACGGCTCACCCGTGATAGACATTGAAAGCTGATGGCGCGGTTCATTCTCCGTAGTAAATCTTCACGGACGAGAATTCCTGCTTGTCTCGGGATCCCCCAGGCGTCGCACAGATTATAGGTTGTGCTTCATAATGGTTTCAAATTAGTTTTGGAGGTTGGCTCCCTGCGGCAGATCACACCTTCTCCCGGGATTTGCCCTACGATGAAGTGATAGCCTATCACTGGAAAGCATCTGAAGTAGCATGCTGCACATAGGTCTACAGTCTGCTGTAGTGTATGATGCCTTCGAAGCCTTGCTTTGTGAAGACTCTCTGTTCTCGATCCTCAGCGGGCCTGTGAATTCGTTGATCTATTCCCTTCACGAAGTTTCAAAGTGAGAAGCTTTCGAGCGATCCTCAGAGACTAGAGGCATCATAAACGCGCTATATGTGGCATTTAATTCTCAATCACGACGTAGTTGATCTCTCTTAAATGAGGGCGGAGTTCCTCACCGACGGCTGGGATACCCAGGATGAGGTTATGGTTGTGAAGCAACCACCGAATAAGTAATATACCAATTATTTGTATTTTCTAAGGCTGCTGTCATACCACGCCTCGTTGAAATCACCACGATGATATGGTGAAGCAGTTCCTTATTCGTGATGCAGGAGAGCTGCTGATGTTTGGTATCTAGGTGGATGTTTTGGGATCTCCCAGCGGGCCTATGGGTATCTGATATATCTCTTTTCCTACAGAGAGCTCTTCCAAATGGAATTGACGATTCTAGAGTGCTTCGAGGGTACTAAGGGACTACCGGGATAGTCGCATGACTTTATGATTTACCCCTTGTAAGAAAATCATCTTGAAATGGGGTGGACCGTCATTGAGTCGACCTGTTCCCTCGATGCCGCCTTGTTCGCTCCTAAGCAGCAAGTGGCGATAAGTCTTTAGTGTTCTCGGCTGACCTGTGTTACACAGACTATTGCAGCACGTGTGTTTACACCACACATGCTATGTAGAGTTGAGGGCCTCCAGCACGATCATGTCATTTCAGATGTTTCTTGGAAACAGCTCTACCCGATAGTCTTATATGGCGACCGGTTAAGGATCTACCAGGTGAGAACTTCTCCGTCTACTCTAGTGCTCGCTACTGCACGAGATTACACTCAGTTAAATTCGGATAGAGATTCCGAATTTCGAGACCAACGTATGATGTTCCGCTCATAAGTATCATAGAAATGCTCTCCAACTGCTTGGAGTGGTTTTTTTTCATTCAATGTTACTCAGGAGAGTCTTTTTTCTCGACATAGCATTTGATAATCAATCTGAATAGCTGAGAGTTTGAAACTCAAATCTCCACTTGGCAAGGCATGGATGACGCTCTCCTTTCTCTGTTTTGGTTGTTCTACGGGGATTTGCGTCGCGATCGCGTATGAGGAAATCATAGCAGCGGATGTAACATGAGTGGTAGACTGGCAGAGCAGCTCTGCCTTAGTAGGCGGTCTCATGATTGGAGTCTATCGAGAGTAGAAATGGGGTTACATGGTTCAAAGCACCTCTCACTAGCTCAGTAGGGTAGTATTCTGGGTTGTCATCCAGGTGTCCCAGGTTCGAACCTCGCTCTAGGCATTATTGCATATAAAGTTGGAATTTCAGTGAGCTCCACCCCTTCACACCGAAGCCCTAGTTATTAGATATGGGAGTGACCCTTGTTGCTGCGCTCACTTGCTCATCCATGGAGCCTCGACCATGCAGTTGCATAGACGTCATAGTACAAAAAACAAGAAAATTGAGATTTTTTCCGAATATTTTTCTTCCCTTCTGATCAACGCCGTTCGGCATTCCCCCTATATTTAGCAAGCAGTGTGGGAAAATATGCACATGGTCAACTACGTGGATATGGGAATTCTGAGGAAACTTTGGGAAATTCTTCTTAATTTCTATACACTTCTACCCGAGCTCGTACGAATAAAAAGACTCACAGAATTTTCCAAAAATTTCCTGAAAATTTTCTATATTTTCACAATCATACGTCGTCAAGCATGTGCAAACTCTCCCACACTTTTTGCAGGTATCGGTGTTAAGCGGATCGAGAATAAATGTATCGTCGCTATCGTTGCTTGCAAAGACTATCAGAACGAATTCCGCGTTCGAGAAGAGGGATTTCGAGAGCGGTAGGATTTGATGCTCAGTTGAGAGCTGTATTGAATGTTGATCTCAGGTGGGAGGAGATGGCGAGACATTTAGAAGACGAAATAATACCATGTTTAATCGTCCATCGGAATTCTCCTCGAATGTCAGCACGGGGCGTAGTCGATCGAGTATTGGAATATATGTTCGCTTTCTTAACCGAGTTTTGCAATCTCCTCACTAATTATGGAAATCGGGTGAAGTGTACAGAAATCAACAAGAATTTGCCAAATTTTTCCTCTCAGAATTTTCACTGTAGTTGACCATGTGCATATTTCCCCCCATCCTGTGTATTTGATCGACCTGAAATCACTTAGTTTCGTATCTCCTTTATGAAGACTGCGGATAACAATGATTATAATAGTGAACTGTTGATAGTACTGAATTTGATCATTTGTCATTATCAGAAGTAGCAGCAAGTGCATGTGAACAATCTTCCCTAATTTCATTCGCTGTGCATCGAACATCGCTCGAGTTGATGAAAATGAAACCATGTTGGGATCTTTCTTTACTCCCCAGCTGCTAGTTTCTCCTCATCTGCAATTCCGATCTCGTCGAGTCGTTGTAATACTATTTTGTTTCAAATCCTAGTATTTTTTTTCAAAAAATTATCACTTATTTTTTGCATTTTTTTCATCTTGTGTGTTTTCGGATGACTACGAGCCCTTCCACTGAGCGAAATGGTTTGTTGCTGCTCAGGTCCCGTGAATGGACAGATTTTATTATTTCCAATCTGTTACCCCGGAGATCGCGAATACCGTATCCTCTCCCTGTAACCTCTCAACCGCATCCTCGAACGACAGCACCCCAACCCTTGCAGATTCGACCTGATCTCATGCCCGGTGGTGAGATGTGCCGATTCACATGCGCCTGAATTCGCCTTGCTTTTCAGACAATGCCGTATGGCGGGCCCGATCGAGATCTCCTAGACGTTTTTCATACTAGCACTTGGTATTTGAGTTTGAAGTCTCTTTGATACGTTGAACGACAATAGTTACAATCTGTCGCTGCTCTCGACGATTACTACTGTGTGGATTCAGAATTCTGGTATATTCGCTCTCCATAGAGAACTCTCTGATTACTGACCACATGAACGAAGTGAGAATGAGATCTATGAAGGCGGCCTGCAGTAGATTAATTTCTGTGCGTCAATCAAGCCCATCTTCTTCTTTTTTGAGTTTAATGTCGGGTCTTGCAGTACCCCTCTCTGAGTTCACCGAGCCCGGGGCGGACCCAGTAGCGATTATACAGCGGTATCGGCGTAGGGGCGTGCCCATGACGGAACTTGTGAAAAGTTTCAAACGCCATGGAAACAAGGTTTGGTGATAATCCGAAATTCGCTAAGACTCCTCGGTAGATACAAGAAGAGCTAGTGCAGCTGATCAATGACCATTACAGCGAATTCATCGGTCTGTCCACGAAAATGGAGGAGGTGGGTGGTGCTGTTGTTAACGCATCCCGCGACTCAGGTTCGATCCTCAGCGAGTGCACTTTTAGGTCTCCCGTAAGACGGCACAGCTTCGGCCTCCTTTGAGTGCAGCATTGAAATCCTCTACGGCATCAACTTCGTCGGTGAAGGAACAGGTCGATAAGGCGGAGGCTCTAATGAGGAAGAAAGAAGACATTCGACGTGAACGACGAGTGAGACGCATGTTGGAGATAATCGCGAGAAAAATATTTTTTGCCGGAATGTCTTCGCTGAAATCGGGAAAATCAAATACCAATACCTTTGCATGGTTTGTTGGAAAAATTTTGTTATACCGAATTGTATGGTCAGTACTTCTACACGAAGTTATTCTGAACTTGGCGAACTATTCGGAGTCCCTCTGAGGGGAGTCTTCTTGCAGCCTTCCCGTACTGGGTCACTCGCATGGTCATTGATGAGTACATAGACAATGACCTATGGAAAGTTGCCACACGCCCTTTCCTCAGCTACTGGGCCTGTACTACGAGAATCGTTCACTATTGAAGAAGATTTCTGATCGTTTACCCGACACTTCTTCTTCTTCCTCGTCCCCCTCTACTGATCGTCTCACTCTGGCCGGGTATGCAGCTTTGGAAAACAGCGCCATCGAACTCACGAGAATCGAATTGGCATTGACGGAGACTCAAACGTCCCCGACAGGTAAACAGGCACATTGGGAGTCTGAATAACTAAGTCGTTCATCATACCGCACCTCAGTGAACATACCCATGATTGATCAGATACCGTTGAAGTCTCCGAGGCTACCACGTATATCGAGGGCTTGCGTGGAGATTTGGCTACTACACGTGATCAACTACATCAGACCCTTTCGCGAGAGTGAGAGTTATCGAGCTCATCTCATCGTGTTTCCTCAACTCTACTCTACTAGACTCGATCGTCTCCTGAAAGTATTCGCTGAGGCTCCTTCTGAGGACTCTTCCTCCGTGTCGTCAATGTGCTTGGTAGCGACCTGCAGAGGGCTGGTAGGCGGGATAATTTCGTGGCGCGCGACATTTTATCTTCTTAGATTAATCTTGGGCACACTAGTGACATTTGGAGCTCCGTTGTGAGTATTATCGTGGAAGAGCAGTTGCGAGACATTGCTGGTGGGTGGGGATCCCCGGTTCGATCCCCGGGTCCGACATCTTGTATCGTATCAGCTTCGGAACGAGGAGGTCTGATCGCCGCCTCCTCCTCCAATGCTTCTGTCTTGCTGGGTCCGTATTTTGAAGAGGTGAAGGCTGTGTTCGAGAGCCAGACCAACGCTTTGGCCAAATTGAAGGAGTGTTTGAGTTCTGTTGAAGGCTTGCATTTATTACCGGGTAGCAAATAACGGCACCGGGGGTCGAACCGAGGGTCTAATGCATGTCAGCTGGAGCCTTAACTCACTGGACTAATTATATATCTGATATTTGGCATCGCTCATTAAATAGATTTTTCCCTTAGAGTGCCTCCTCCGTCCTGTATTAGAAGACGTTCAAGTACGGGTCCCCTCGGTTTTCATGCCGACTTACCCCGTGCAGTTCGCTCAGAACTACGCGTCTACCCAGGCCTTTATAAGGGATATAGGAGCTGGTCACGAGGCATATCTAATGACGGTGAGTAACAGCAAACGATACGCTCACCAGGATTAGAACTCGGGACCTTCCTCTTAGGTGTCGTGGCTGACTACATTCGAAAGTAAATGGAAAACTAACGTGTGGGGTTACGGTTGCTTTCTTCAATTTGTTCATTCGGTTTTTCAGGTACTTCTCGTTGCGACAACGTGAAATCGCTCAACAAGTTCGAAAGGAGCTTTTTACAAGAGAAGACAATCCTTTGGTCTTGCTTCGGTCGCAGGTCAGTCCTATAGTGGGAAACCCTCGAGTAACTGATCTCATTGTTAGATATGGGAGGAGTCCGGGGCCTTGGCTCAGCTGATGCCACAGTTGATACCGAGATGCCTCCATCTCACTTGTGATCTCCTTGCGGCCTGGCAGGGGCATATTGCTGCTAGAACGACATCAGCATCAACAAGTATCATTTTATCTGTCGGTGCCGCGGAGGAACCTAAGATATTTCTCAGGTCCCGGCCTGTCATTGTCCTTCTGTAAGGATCTCAGCGACGTTTCGACTCAATTGGACCCTCAAGCAGCTGAAGGGTTGGGCGCTTTTATGATTACTCTTGCTGGGAAGGAGATGACAGAAATCGGTAAGCCACAGACATGCAGGAGTGAAAATAACATAGGAGAAAAAATAACGATTTTGGAAATTCTTTATAGGGGCTGGGCTGAAGATGAATCGCTGTTTGGGAATGTATGTTTCCAATTTAAACTCTCAATCTGTTCAGTTACTCAACTACTGCATCTCTGCATGGACCGCCTGAAGCGGCAGGCGGCCGAGGTCGAGGCCTGCCTGATAAAGTCCCTCCTCGACGCTGTTGGTAGCTCCTCTTTCCGATTACTCACATGCATCTTGTAGTTTTACTTAGTCCCTAAACTTGAAGGTGTAAAACAAATACCGGTGCTGTACCGTATGACGGCTAAGGCGGCCCCAACGAGTCACAGCGCGTATGTGGACAACGCCAGTGGCGTACTCATTGATTTCAAACACGAATACAACAAAGATCAGTAAAAACGTGTCACCACACTTTTCTGCTGTGATAGTCGTTGGAATATGTCTGCGCTCAATTTTATCCTCCCCTTTTTCCCATTCTCTCGTTCGTTCCTCAGTCCAGATGAAGTTAACAGAATACTGATCGCAGTGGGTGATAAATGTGCCGAAGAATTCGCGAAGCGATGCAAAACTGTGCTCGAAAAGGAAGAATCTTTGAGTCGGTTTACACACCAAACAAAAGGTGAGTATGCGTGACCACTAATTTCCATCATCGATGCTTTTCAAGGTGCGGCGGCATCTGATCTGTCTGATATCGATAAGCTGCGAGCCCAGCTGTGGTTGGATACTGCCTATTTTATAGCTGCTCTACCGGAGAGCGACTCCTCGAGCATCCGGACCCTCCGAGAGACGACCAAGTCGGGAAAACTCGTTACTGATAAATATATAGAAAATTCCGATTGAAGTATATTTTCATGAGGAGTGTGTCGAGTATGATAGTAACCATGGGGTCATGCTGAGGATACAAAGTGCCCGCTGCACACTTAATCGGGAAGTACGTGTGTTTCGAAGAACCGCAGCGTCTCCCTCACTATCTTGAATGATCGATGCAATTTATAGACAAACACTCTTTAGCACAAGGCATCCATTGCAATGAGTTCACAGCATCAATCTGGGCACTAGCGGGAATAATACTCCCGGAGAATGCTACAAAGTTATAACCATCGTTGATGCCTGATTCAGCCTCAGCTCGCATGATTTTTAATCGTTTTCCAACGAGTTACTCTATTTCCTTCGAAAGGTTATATTCACAAGTATCTTGGTGATTTCATATTCTACTGGCGTGTGGGTCTGTTCAGACGATATGCTCAAGCTGAGATGATTGATGAAGTATTTGAGCCAAGCGAGAGGACAAAGCGTATGACGAAACCAGTCTTCGGAGATCTATTGCTTCCATCTTCACGAGCGCATTGTCAGAAGTGGCGAATAAACGCAATACGTAAAAGGTCGAGTGACCTCATCGGCATTACTCGGATGTCGGTGGATTAAACTTCGATGAAACTCTGAAACCTCATCGGCATCCACTACACAGCGCCTATCATGCAATGGTCCACACTCGAGTCAATCAAAAAGAACACACGTTATGATGGCATCAAATGCCAATAACAAAAAGATTCAGTCGATAGAGACATCACGCACAGGGAAGAATATCTTCTACACCGAATCGGTGGTGGCTGTAGTAGTCGAAGTTGACGGAGATGCATTGCCGCAGCCGTAGACGTATTTCTCCAGCCACTCCTTGAGCCTCTGGTCACCTTCAGTTCCTCTGATGAGATCTTCACGCATGATCTGTGTGATGGGAAGGCCTTCGTCAACACCAGAGAAGTCGTTGTTCGCCTGTCGTTGCTCAGCATCAAGCTTCTCCAATCGCCGCTTTTTGTGGACAGCTTGTAGCTCGCTACGAATCCTCGCACAACTTGGCTACCATAACACCAACGTGAAACAAGCACATGAACTGAACATACCTTACATCCGCGGTATTGCGTATATAATCAGAAGAGGATATCCTCTCGTGGCGTCGAGCGGCCTCGGCAAGTCTACTGGCCGCTAATTTAACAGTCTCCATCACGGAATGAGGCTCCCCCACAGAAACCTCTTGATGAGCAGTCATTTCATGCGTCGGCATTAAGATTTGGACGGAACTCTGCGTCGTGCGGTTGCTGATTAAGGTTGGCAACGTTCATGCATTTGCAAGAAGTATTGATATCTTGGAAACGGCAGCGACATAGAATACTGACGATCATGCGTGTATGTGAAGTCCAAGTCCAACGCCGATAAGATGGCTTAGTAGATTCGCATCGATGCGCATTAACTGACGAGGGATCAGTTAAGCCTTCTCAAATTGCCTCGTTCATTACGCCAAGGAATGCTGTCCACAGGGCGAGATAACCTCCGCCAAGATACTCCCTTTCCTCTCGGCAGGATCCGCTCCCACAGCTTCGGGGGCTGCGTAATGACCACGAAACACAAGGACTTGCCACAGTGTGGCGACCGCAAGGATCATCTCCGAGACGCGAAAAGTCCATAGTATCGACTTTTCGGGTAAGGACTCCATAACCTAGCATTAGTCATCCCTCATCGAAGACTAACATTCTCGCGGAGAATTTCTCGATGGCAGAAGTGTATACTTCTAGTTGCGTTCCCTCATATCACTATCGAATTTGTGAAGGTCAGTTTCTCACTAGTATCGAACGTGGATCTTCTGATAGTCACGAGTACTGTATACTACAAACGTGGGTTGATGTTACAGGCTGTAACTTACAGCTCTCACAAACTCACTAGCTCTTACCTTACATTCCACGTAAGTACTCCTCGTACGATTCCGGGAAACACAACATAACAACACAGACAATTTCCACATGCATTCCATAATATTATGTCTTCAAGATAGTCAACCTGGATGCTTCTATACCTCACGTGAAGCTCTACCACTGAACCATGTCACCTAAACTTAAGTATTTCGTAAGAGCACTGACCAACTCGAACTCATTGTAGACAAGCTCGTACAAGACCTTCTATAGCTACATCTCGTTCCACTTCATTAGTGTACATCAAGAATCACACCAAACAACCAGGCCAGGTCGCTTTCAAGTGCAAACTCGACATCTCATCCGATTATCTCCTTCCGTATGGTAGTATCAAAGGATGCTTTGTCGAATCACACGGTTGAGTGCACAAGTACGCTCAAACCCGACTAGAACATAACTCTAATTCCCACCGAGAGACTTTAAAAAATACATAAATGTCTGCGGATGAATCAGTCAAATTACGCTGTTCCATCTAGAGTCAACCCCCCATGCTTCAACCGAAGAAGTCATCTACGCTCGGTCCTGTCGGCTTCTTCACGTCCTCCGTAATAGAGGTTCCAACCTGATATAAACAGATCTCCAAACGCGACTATCCAACTCCTTCTTACAGCAACATCCCCGTTACCGTTTTCTCCTTGCACATCTACGGGAATGAGCTTCCAACCATAGAGCGAAGGTAGCATCTACAGACCAGGGGAGACGATTCATGTGGTGACACGCAGAGTGTCACCACATAGGATATACATCCATAAGCCGAGCAATACAGGTTATAACACATAACACGTGGGTTATCAACAAATGCGACTGCACAAGAAATTATCACGGCGACTCGATCAACTGAGTAAGCATCCGATGTTTTTCCCCGGGACAAAACGTTTCCACCCCTTATATTTTTCAATTGTTACGTAACACGATCTTACAGATTCCATAACCGTTTGCATTGCTTTCAATTCTCCAGCAGTAGCCTCAACGGACACTTTTTGGACCTCTTGCGAATCTTCCTGCAACAACCACAAGATTCCCAAAAAACCAGACCACAAATCTCCCCGATAACCTCAGGCTTCTGAGCTACTGATATGAGAAGCCCTTCGCCCCCAGCTAGAGGCTCCAATTCGATCTTACAGGGAATGTTGGGATCTGCGTACTCGGGCATCTTCCAGAACGTAGCTGAGAAACAAAAGGAAAATTAGATATGGAGCACGCGAATCACACTGCTTACCAACAACAGTAACAGTAACAACAGTAACATCGACAACAACAACAACAGTAACAACAGCAGTAACGACAGTAACAACAGTAACAGCAACAACAACAACGACAACAGTATCAAGTAACGATACTATCAAATATATGCATCCCAATGTGGGTTAATTAGAATGACGGAGATAACGGACACGAATCCTATTATCCTTTCTCCCACTGTTTCCTATCATCTACCGACTACTCTCCTTGTCTCCCCATATAAACCCCGACCAGACTTCACTACTACCTAACGAGAGCTTAGTAGTAGTGGTGGCCTGCAGTAGGGAACCGATAGTCGTTGGTGGTAGCGACACTGTAATACCTGAGGGAATACTCCACATATGCTTTAATTGCGGAGCGAGCGAAGCGAGCGGAGCGTATTCTCTCACTTTACTAACACTTTGTGCGTGCGTGCGTGCGTGCGTGCGTACAAATTATCCAGCTCAATCTAGGGAGGTTATGATCACATGCTATACACCATTCGATAGCTCTCGCTCTGGGGATACTAGGAAAAATACGAAATTAGGGTTCCGCCCGGACCATGTAGATTTCCGTGCAAAAAACATATTTTTGCAGAAAAACGCCAGGCATGGGAATCGAACCCGGATGCCGAGCTCCGCCCCTTCTCCGAGAAGGCCTAGTACTAATGCCAAACCGCAAGACCCTGAAGACCATCTTTGCGAAGATCCCCGTAACTGACTAACCGGAATTTTTCACTCACTTTCTCCGAATATTCCAAACGCATACTATACTTTCCACGCTACTAGATATGGATATATCAAAAATCCGTCTCTCATCGTGAGACCACAAAAATAGCATTTTCGCATCGCACTATCATAGTGCTGTCGAGACAGATCGTGTGCTACTCGGTTTCATTGTGTATGTATGTCCAATATATAAAAATCTAAAGCATCCAAAGAGACCTTTACGCGCTACCAGAAACCTCATCCTACAGCACTTCCCGGAACCTTCGCTCAAATACTCCACATCGTATTCACCATAATTCTCTAACTTCAATTTCCACCAGCATTACCCTTCGCAGAGTTATTCCCAGTAAAAGTCCATTTGATTCTGCCCTCCCGTGCCACACTAACAGCACCATCATCTTTCCTCTCCAACTTCGGCTGAAGGACCCTTCAAACACATCCTCCTTTCCAAAACCACATTACCATGATCGCTCTAACGTCCAATTTCGCATTTTTTCCTCGTACCGTAAACCCATCAAACATCCCACTGTAAACAGACCCACCAAAAAACGCGCGTGAAGGAACCCTATTCGCCGCTGTTGCTAAACTTCGTGTTAAGTACATTGATAACGGAACTACCGCCGATCGAATGACAAACTAAACTCAACATTAGTTTTCCAAAATGCCAACCAACAAAAGGCTCAACTGATAATAACTATTCTCATCTAATAGGCTTCATTGATATCTTCACATTTATCAAAAACTTTTCCCCTCATCGTTATAAGCCCGCGCCGGCTCTGGCTTGCAACACTCCCATCTTAATCTCGTCGGTTACGCTCTTCTGCGAGTTACTCACGAACACCGTATTAGCCTTTGAGGAGCTTCCGACCTCTTTTAGAGTGTCGAAATATTGCGTTACCAATACCTACACACATGGGAAAATTCCTAAAATCTCAGTCGTATATCCAGAAACACCATTCTGCTGACACTTTCATGTTGCACTACTCATACTACGAACATGAAATGACACGACCAGTTACAGAGTACATTATGAAGCGAAAAATGCGCAGTATTTTCAACCAAAATCGTTCAAGCGATTCCCGTCCTCCTTTCTACCAATTCCAACACATCCTTTGCGGACATCTCATGAATAGCCTCTTGGAAATCTCCTACTGATTCGCGTAGACCATCAACGATCGCCTTGCGCTGCCGGGCCACTCCTAAAATGATAAAACATAAAAGATAAACAGCCGTAGTCAGAAGAAGCAAAAAAGAACATCCATTCCTGATCCTAGTGAAAACTACCACAAACACGATTGGTCATCTTTCTCTCGAGAGACGCGCTATAATACATTTTGCGAGGAAGCATGAAAAAGAAAACTACATCACAGAATTCCACCCTCATTGCGTCGAGTCGCGTAAAACTCTGTGAAAAACGCGATTTTCGCGCTATGGAGTGGTTTTCAAGATTCCACAATCACTATTATTTTATATATCGCGAATGAGACTCCAATAACTACACTTCTAATATAACGAGACAATCTATTCGACTGTACCCTGTCCTTGCAGGAACTTCGATTCGGCCTCTGCTTCTGCTTGCTTCACAATGACGACCTTTTCCGCCTCAGCCTTCTCAGTAGCCGCCACTCTGAGTAACCAACATAACCCCAACCGACAATCAGCAAGCACGACACCTCAGCCTGCGGTTGGCGTTGATCTCGTTCATGGCATCCCTAACTTTACGATTAGGAGATATGTCAGTTACCAAAGCCTGATTGATCTGGAATCCAAATTCACCCATAATCTTCTGCAACTGATCCTTCACTTGTTTGGCAACCTAAAACAGGGCAGGGCTCATGACCGACCCTTCAGACGATCGAATAACAATTCAAAAGTTATTCCATTTACAGTGCCATGTACACTTTCATAGAGTAAACTCTCAAAGACACCATATGGATGTCTAAATTGAGCTCACTCGCTCCTTGTGCGCTGCTGTGATACTGGTAGATCTACATAACGTAAATAATTAACATTAAAATACAACTGTGCGCAGATCCATCAACACGGCACGTGTCTGTACAACTCCTATTTTCAATGCGATACGACTACTAATTATGCATTGATATTTTCAGTCTGCAATCCTTTCGAATTTACTATCCACAATGCATACAATACGCCTGGCTGCAAGCGGCTACGATAACATCATCATTTATATGCTCCTACTAATGTTATAGCAACATTATCGGCTATATGTTGCATTGGTGTTATATCAACTCCGTCGCGTATTTTTTGATATAGTCGTTATAGCAAGAGCGAATAGTGATACACAAACTACTATCCTTACCTCGTCTTTTGATTCGAAGACGTCATCAAGTAGCATGCCAGGCACCGTCGATCGAACCACATCAAATACGTACGAGTTGATCTGTACTGTGGGGTTGTGAAGGCGATAGAAAGCTTCGTAGATCTTCGCCTTGATTACTTCATATTGTACGGCTACCTAATGGGAAAATATGCACACGATCAACTACAAATGTTGGTGACAATTACAAAAATTCTGGAAAAGAAATCCCTTTAGTTCCTCTACACTCCTACCCGAATGCATATGTAAATTCTATCATTAGTGGGAAAACTCACTGAGCTCAGCTGAGGAGAGCGAACACTTACTTGTATGCTAACAAAGACGTTATCCTTAGTCTTCGTTTCGCAGGTCATAGAAGTCTCTTGAATTCTCACAGAGACATCCCCGGCCCTCACACAGATACAGGGTATCGGCAAACACAGCAAACCTGGCTGGCCGAGACGGTCGAACTTACCGAATCTGCATAAAAAAATAAATAAACAAGCCAAGAAGAGTAACTCTACCTTGTGATAACGGCAACACGATCGTTGGGGACGGTCTGGACGCAACCCATGCGGTTACAATTAATGAAAGAGGCTTAAAATACGTGATAGCTCAAGTCGTTTCCTTTCCGCGTCACTGGTCACATAATCGATTACAATGGCGAGCGCGATATTCTCGAGCGCCCAGGATACAGCCCGTCTCTATGAGATCGTACAAAGAGTATCTTTGAAGATTCATTCCTAGGTCGGCTAATGTCCATGCGGCACCGACGAGAGGCGATGCAGGGTGGTGACAATGAGGAATATATTTCCATACCACACTCTATTCAAATTCAACTAGACAAGTATGAGATCACTGTCACCCCATCATTTACCCTACGCCGCCTCAGATACCGTGGAGCTCTCCGAAACACGTTCATCCACTTCCCATTAGAACCCCAGCCCGAGCGCCCTAGCAGTATGCCAGGCCCGGGCCTTACAGACTCTGTCACTAGAGCTGCTCACACTTTACTTTACAAAAACCAACCGGTCACCGCTTGTCATCATGACGCCATCCTAGACAGGGTAAGCCAACTGGAGTAAATACGTTCGAGTATCGAGATTTTCGTAGATCACCGACTCACCGTGTCGAGATCGGGAGGCGAGGGAATCCTTCGCGTTGAGCACAGCAAGCACAGTAGAAAGCGATGTGAAGAATTCTGGTATGGCGCATCATGGTAAGTCGACTAGTGTCTTTTTGGAGGGACAAGACACTTGACGAGATTTAGAAAAAGTGTCTTCATTTCAAGAGCCTCAGGGATCTCCATCGTAGTTTTTTTCATGACGACTCGAGCAGTGGTTTTATTACCGCTGTAGTGTATCGGTGTACGTAGGGAATGTACGAGGACGGTTTCGCGATATTCTTTCGAGTGACAAATTTTACGACAACACCAAGTATATCGCGCTTTATGTATATGCGCGTTTTTGGCTATAAGACGGTTTGCTCAACCTACTTCGCGATTTTCCCATGATTTTTCACTCGTGCTGAATGAATCTTCACGCTGCGTTCAATTGAGTATCTTCAAGGTTTGTCGAGTACTCTCGCTAATCCTCCTTCTACTGCTGGGGATTGTACCCCTACCACTACCTCGGCTGCATCAGATAGGAGTAATAGAGGAGGCCGGAATGGTCGAAGGTGAGCTAATCATCTTGGTCACGGATAGAATATAACAATTCACAATTGCAGGTTACGGCGTTGTCGTCAATCGATAGAGATATCTCTCGAGAATCCAGGCAGTCGTCGACACGACACTGCTGATTGCCAACCCTGCCATTTCGTGTTCACCAGTATGACGCGACTACTCTCACCTTTACATATCTCCTCCTCCTCCTCAGCATTGGGATGCCGACATAATCAAAACTGTCCATTTTGCCACCATCCTTCGCACTGTTCGCGAGAGATGGTCGATAGTATCTTCCTCAATGGTAATTACCTGCACTCGTCTCCCTATATCAGCCTTACAGGTTCTCAAGCCTTGACGGTTTCGTTCAACAGGAGCAGCAGCCGACCTTCCGTAAATCGGACCGTCACTTGATTATCCTCTTAAATTGACAACGTGATTGTGCTGTGACTACCGCATTCACTACGAAAAGCGTATCATTACTGAGTCCTGTTACTGAGGCAGTTGAGTGCAAGCATGAGTTATAGTAAGTGCATGTGAATGGTCACTACCTCAGTTGTGTACCATACCAATTTGAAATGCTGTTGAGTTGTATACAACTTCAATACCTCACGACGACCGTTTCACTTCAGTATGTGGTCGTCCATTACTACTCTGTGTGCGTTTCTCTTATGAGAGTGCGATGAAATTTTTTGTCGGCGAATATTTATACGCTTGATCAACATGATAAATATACAAATATAATGAATATACACTGAGAGTTAGTTAGGCGCGTGTCAATACGACCATGCAAATTCCTCGAGCAATTCTGTCGTCCACAACCCAGATGGCCGAAAGCAGCTTCTTAACCGAACAGGGAAAGGCTATGATAGTGAACTGCCTTGCTAAGGGCATAAAAAGGCTGGAAATCACGAGGAATTTGGACGGTTATTATCGCCACTGTCAGCGACAACGACGAACTGCTTATCACAGTGAATTTTTCACTGATACCACTATGGTAGAGTGAGCAGCGCCGAGAGTCTGAAGCTTATTAGAAACCCTCAACTATTCTTGTTCCTATTCATCTTCGACCGTATTATCTCTGATAAGTATGTCGAGTATTCACCAAGTCGCCTGGCCAAGCGGCGACAAAGAGTAAGAGAAGAAAGAAACCGTCTCCGGAGAGCTCATACAATTCCAGAATTATGTTGAAGGCTTTGATACCCGAATTATCATTCTGGTGAGTTGGGCGAATGAGCAGAACCAAAGTGAACATGTCTCTCTCGTGAACGCAGCTGACTGCTCGATAACGGCATTGCTTTTAGCGCAAATTACCGTAAAACTGAAGTGCGCAATAACAAGCTCTCAGGAAACGAACACACTGGTGACAGACATGAGGTCAACCGGGCAGTTTATCGGGCGCCCCTGTAGCTTCTCCAATCACATTGATATTATCAACAGCAGCTGCCCTGTCGTGTGATCGGACGCTTTTTAAGTTCAACTCAACGATGACAACAACCTTTTGAGAATAAATAAACTCCTTCGATCAACCCAACATCCCCTACCTCCATCGTGCCTGGCTGAGCGTCAATCACTCTGATGTCATCTGGTGAATATCCAAGTTGTTTCAAATGCCTAACACGATAACGAAAATTCAACTCAGGTGCTCGAACACAATTGGTCATCACGAACATCTTCGCACTGCTTACCCGACGTCCTTCGATAAGCCTTTAGGATCAGTAAATACTCCAACGATTCGTTTCACGGCAGATGCTCTCAGCCACCGTCGAAAGAGCTTCGGCAAACTCCCTTCCTTCTCGCTGAGGAAATCAAATTTAACGTAGTGCTGAATCGAATTAGAATTTACCTCTTTTTTGACTTGGGTGGAAAACTAATGACAACGACGTCGGGAGACGGCAAAGTTGAAGTTCGCCAGTCTTGACTCCGAGAGCGTACAAGTTCACGCCTAAGGTGAATATAGGAGCCGACAGAAGAGCTCTTTTTCTCACTGAGCAACATCTTCTGCATCACCATCATCCTCACCAGAGCTGCTGCGAGCCGTTAAGCTTATCTCGAATACTGGACCTTCCTCGTTCAACTGTTCTATTGCATCTTTATTAGTAACAGTGAGATCCTGAAAGGCCATACTGTTCCGAGGCAGTGTTGAAATATATATGTTTGCTTCCATCAGCTGAGCTTAGGAGCTTCCTCACTAACTATAGGAGTTCATATACGGATCTGGGCAGACGTACACAGACTCTCAGAGTTTTCATATTGTCACCTACATACGTGTTCGACCATGTGCATATTTTACCACACTGGTCCGAGGGGGCGACCAGCGTCAACCTACTGTGCTGGCGTCATCCTTGTCTCCTCCTTCCTTCTCCTTGGCTTTATCAAGAGTCTCCCAACTGTAGTAAGGGCGTCCAGCTCCAGGGAGGGCCGGGGCTCTCTCGACCGGCTCAACACTAGGCGACAGTCTTCTTTCCTCAGATTCGGCCAGCTGCTGCTGCACTCTAGTTGGTTTGTCCTAATATAAACTCCTACAACAATACATCCATTACATCTATAATGACTATTACTATACAATACGATTCGATCTAGTTCAGTATAGTTCGCAACTATAAGGGTACTAGTATATTCATATTTGTTTTATTCTCTTGCTCTCTCCTTACAACGAGTTCTGTACGGCCATGTAAGAGCACATCACGAAGTCTGTGTTGACGCCTCGCAAGTCAACACGATACGCCGATTATTCGAAGAATTCGGCCAAAAATACCGCAACTCTGCAAAAAACTAACATTTTAGTTCCATAGACTATATTCGGCCACATTATCATCATCAATACACTGCATATGAAAATAACAATGGAGTTTCACCCGTTTTACGGGAAGTGACGTAATACTCTGCGGAAAACGCGATATTCGCGAGGAAAATATTTCCCACTAGTGTTATTCAGATCACTAGCGAAACTCCAAGGTATCAACGCATTCCCTCTAGCCGTTACTTTGTTCATCAACCACATGTAGGCAGCATCCACAAGCTGTGATTCTCTCTCAGCCTCTTCAGGGGTTTGTATGACGTCATCAGCCGCTTCCCCGCGGTCTATTCTCGACCGGACTTTTTGATATCTACCCTATTAATTTCCATACCACTCCTCTCCCAACTCGTCCCTACGCTGCTGTAATATTCTGCTGCATTTGCGGTGTTAATTCGATCATCCACGGTTGTTTTATCGGCAACAACGGTTGCAACCCCTCGGGCGTTTTCGTCGATCGTAAATGCCTAAGTGAATACCCCACAGGAAGCTCACTTTAGTAACTCCTATACTTGCTATATACATACATTCACCATTCGCCGTATTCCATACTTCCATAACAAAAGCGCGCGCCCAGTATTTCAACTCACTTCACAAGAATATTAAATCGTTTGTCTCCTTCCACAGTGCCCTCTGCTAGAGCCAACTTAGCCTCAGCTTTCAGCACTTCAGACACTTCTGTTGGTAACTCTGTGAATTGCCTTGCATGCTTTCTCTCCTGCATGGAATACATGTATATGTGAACCCATATACTTTTACTAGGCTTTTAGTTCTGTTGATCCCCTGGACAACGCCGAACCCTCGGAGTTTTCGAGCATCCTCTAGACTTGTGTAAGCTGTCTCCAACAACTGTAACGCTCTATTACGGTGGATGTGACCAGAAAGGTAGCTGAGCATGACGGCATCCTCCATAATATGAGAATAGTGATATTGTTGTGATTAGTGAGTTCTGTAGTATATGATTTCTACGAAAAAGGTAGCGAATTTTCAAACAGTACAAATGAAACAAAAACAGCAATGAAAACAGTCAATACCACACCTCTCTGAACCTCTTTCTAATTGCTAGTCCATAGCACTTGCAACACATAGCATAACAGCTCCCACTCACACAAGAGTCTCCTCACGGTAGATGTTGGCCAAAACTGGGGTCACATTTGCAGCTAATTCAGGATTCAATTTTAGGTTTTCCTTCAAACCATTGACACTAGAAAGGAGAACCGTGAGAAACCGCGCGCCACGAAATTCATACCGGGTTCGAGAAGCATCGATAGCCACTATATGCCTGCACTTCCCTGCAAGCGTCAAGGACGTCACCCCATTGCCAGCCCAGAGATCCCAAACGACGTCTCCTGTAAAGTGATAGTAGTAGTAGTAGTAGTAGTACTAGCAGTAGTGGTAGTAGTAGTACTAGCAGTAGTGGTAGTAGTAGTAGTAGTAGTAGTAGCAGTAGTAGTACTAGCAGTAGTGGTAGTAGTAGTAGTAGTAGTAGTAGTAGTAGTAGTAGTAGTAGTAGTAGTAGTAGTAGTAGTAGTAGTAGTAGTAGTAGTAGTAGTAGTAGTAGTAGTAGTAGTAGTAGCTTTTCTCGAGTAACTCACCTTTCTCAGGCCGGGCGAACTCGGAGACCGTGTCGAGGATTTGTTTATGAATTGTAACGTTAGACCAGAGGACGTCACCAACCCCAATCTTGATGGGTATTTTCCTCTGACCCACCATTAGTGTGTGAGGAATGTACGGCTCGTCGCCATAAAGGAGCTAAAATCACAACAACAACCTCAGAGAAAAAAGGTAAACAATTTCAGCACGGAACAAGTAAGCGTGGACTTCTACCACCTCTCAATGAATGTCAATAACAGAGGAAAATTATATGTTATTATTCACTAAGTAATTTGCAATTTGCAGTCATATTCAAGTTCACACAAAATGTCGTCATTGAGAATAACGCGGTATCGATTTCTGTTGAAGTATGGTACAACATTTATTCAGCCGATTCCATTTTCACTCATTCGTTCATTTATTGAAGTTTCACCCTAGTGATATGTAAAACACTAGTGATAAACATATTTCACGACTACTGAATACCACGAATATCGCGTTTTTCACCGAGTTTTACGCCATTTCACGTAAAACGGGTCGTGAAACTCCATTAGTGAGAATGTAATAAGAGTTTACGGTGAACATGAGCTGGGAGTTAACCGAAAAAACGTAGTCCATACGGTGAGCGATAACTGCTCCGAATTCCGCGAGGCTGCGAATAGAAGTTCACCATTTGGTTGCGGTCATCTGACTTTATGTTGAAACCCGGGTAGTAAACTCTATCAACTCTGTTCGCCACGATAGCTCTAACTTGTGGTATCTGATCTTGCACGCATGCACAACATAAGAGAATCTTAACTTCATCATAGTGCGCTACCCACCTACACCTGTCAAAGCATCAACTAGTGGCTGCATCCTTTCCCTATCGAGTTCCATCGTGAGAAGTATGTTCACCAACATGTGGCGTCTCCCATCAGCATCCTTACCCACGTGGAAGCTGAGGCCCATAAAGTTACCTCGGTGCCGCCAAAAATCGTATCTACGAAATGCAAAACATGAGCAATTTTCCGAGATTGATAATAATCGATTTGAAACTCTCTATGACCACTTTCCACATTTCAATACTAAATAGACCCGTACCATACTGTACCCAAAACACGACACTGCTGTTCTTGTAGTACTCCATCTTTGTCGGTACTACAGCAACACTCATCAGTGTGGGAATATAGTATGCACATGGTCAACTACATGTGTTGGTGACAATATGGAAATTTTGGTACTCTTTCCACACTTTTACGTGAATTCGTTGGTTAATCTTTTTCACGATGTAAATATATTCATAGTATTTTGACTACATAATACAATCTGACTCATGGAGTGTATATTTCCTTACTAGTCGTATATAAACTTCTATAAGTAGTAAGGAAACTCCTGAGCTCAGCAGCTGAGGAAAGCAAACATATATTCCCCAAACCCTGGCAGTAGCTCACGCGCTGTAATATTCCCTATCAACAGTGTACTGTCGAGCTAGCACTTCCATGATGACTCGTTCAGCTTCGGAAGTAGGAGGCTCCTTACGAGGACATCTACCTCCTGTTGTGATTCTGATTCACACAAAACTTTTCGGCATTTCCTTCCAAGGTGGTATTCGCGATGAAAACTTAGTTTTCTTACGAAAGGGATGCTCAACCGTAAAACTAATGATATCAGTGAAAACCTAATTTTCGATATTTGATTTAAGCCTGGATTTTAATATAAGAAGATGTTCGCTACCCAAGTTGCGTTGCTGTTGCCTTACATTTCTCTCCTCTCTCCAGGGGCGTTCGCTTTTCGAGCGTAGTGGCCAATAACGGGAGGGTCCCATCTGTCGGGTGAATGCATAATCTGTGAATCTGATTATTCACAACAGATTGATTCTCCAAAGTCCGACGACGTGAGTTACAAGTTCGATGTTCTTTGTAAGGCTCAAGACCGCTAGCTATAATAGGGAGTAGCCCGTCGCTATCTTGCTTGTGTTCAAATTGGTGTGGTATGATTTCCGTCAGCAATTTTCTTTTCCACAGAAGCTGTCTACAAGAAGGGAAATACAATTTTTACCATTGTTATTTTTACTCACCTTTGGTACTGTAAATGAGGTATCTGGCAACCACTACAACTAAGCTCATCATGACGTTTATCGATAACGCGCAGACCTAACAATGAGCAGTATTGAAACAGTGTTGGAGTTTCACCCGCTTTACGTAAAGTGGCGTAAAACTCTGTGAAAAACCCGAAATAGTGTTTTTATATCACGGATGAAACTCCATCACTGGAGTTGGAATATATGTTCGCTTTCCTCAGCTGAGCTTAG
The DNA here is from genome assembly GCF_000006405.1 of Perkinsus marinus ATCC 50983. Lineage (NCBI taxonomy): Eukaryota > Perkinsozoa > Perkinsida > Perkinsidae > Perkinsus > Perkinsus marinus. The sequence continues at coordinate 1,126,750 of NW_003206658.1, read as the reverse complement.
GAGTTTTCTCACTTACTATATGAGTGCATATACGAATTCGGTAATACTACAAGTAACAGAGCTATAGTAAAAAGTCCTAGTAAAAAATTCCCAAAATTTCCATACTGTCACCAACACATGTAGTTGAACATGTGCACATTTTACGAAATGCCACAAACTTTTTTCTCACCTGTTCTTCAGGAATCTCATAAGGGGAGTCTTTATGATAATCCAATATATCAGTACTGTTCATCCACAGCTTTGGCGATCCTGCAACAGAAGTAATCGATCACGGCAAGGGTAGATGCCCTATTTCGGACATCATCTGAATCTTTCATCATCGACCTCAAGATATGTTCACGATCATCAACTACGACAAGTGCTTACCAAAACTGCCGGGCTCGACAGCGTAGTTCCTTCTAGCGAAAACGTGAACGAAAACTTCGTTGTATTTCTTGCCATTGCCGCGGACCTGAAAATTTGAGACGTAAGAAATATTCATAACAATTACGAAAATATATTTCAACCAGTTTCACTCCATCGGAAATTATTGTTTATATTATTTCCAAATCGGATCGCGATGATTTATTTTTTAAAAGGGATACATGTTACGAATTATAACACCTTATTTCAGAGTAAAATTAATAAACTTTTCTCTGCTGTTTTCGATCTAAATAAATGCATTTCATCTTTACTCCGCCAATCTTCACAGTGACAGTTTCTCCAGGTAGTGCACCGGGGACGACGAGCTCCGTATCGTTAAAGGAACAGCCTCGAAATCTATTCCATTCAAGAGTTGTTCGACCGTTACCTAACGATGACCATCAACAACACTATTGCTCTCCTCGAACATACCATCAGCGTCGAGCCTCTCAATGGGGATGTTTTCTATGAGCTCTCCTCGCTTCACCCGACCCCGCACTCTGAACGACCTACTGGTCACCAACGCATACAGACCGTTGGGAAGTCTCGGTGTTGACGATAGCCGTAATAACATTTAAAATATTATAGTGAAAGTGGCGAGAATAAGACTTTGAGGAAAATCAGAAAAAAATGATGTTTTTTTGCCATGTCGGAAATTCTTTTCTGGTACATTTCAAATGACGACACCATCAGCAAAACCGCCTGAATGCCCATGAGAAATGTCGCGGTCAATTTAATATTTTGCCGGAAATTTATAATAATTTACCTACTCCTTCCGGGGAAATGTGCATTTTTTCAAAATTTTTACGGACGGTTTTTGATGAACTGCCCAAAGTTATTAGTGGAGTTTCACCCGTTTTACGCGAAGTGACGTAAAACTCGGTGAAAAACGCGATATTCGCAATATGGGGTAGTCGTGAAATTTGTTTTTCACTAGTGCTTTTCATATCACGGCCGCCCGTGAAACTCCAGTGAAATAGCTGATTTTTTTCAAAACGTACCGACTCCTATTAACGACGTTTGTGGTGACCATAATTCCATATAGTAAATTCAACAACAACTTTATAATATCGTAGACTTTTCACTCAGTGATTTTCCCTGAAATTTCGAAAAAAAATCTAAAATTACCTGAGTTCGTAGAGATTTGGTATTTTCAAAGAAATTTTGCTGGTCACAATGAGTTCATCCGATAAAGTGGAGTTTCACTCGTAATAAAAAACACATTTAACATCATAATTTCCGCGTAAAATCGACAGCCCACGTTTCGCGTGTGAAGCAGTGGTGAATTGAACAACTCCGACGGTGTTGCTTATAAACCATTTCGTTCTGTGTTCATCATGGTCAAGAACTTCATACAAGCTCTCCTTACGTCCAGACTGAACACATACCACAGTTATACCACATATATAGTTACATAAACTTCAACTTGAAGAATCACACGAGTACCTTGCCTCGAATATACTTCCAATAGGAATGTTTCCTATCATCTCCCACCACCCTGGTTTCTCTAGACGAGTCTATAGTCATAGCAACGTCGTCATTCACTACAACGACCATGCTGTAAATGTCGTCTCCCCCGAAATACTTTACAACCCAACAGGCTTCTACAATGAGTATTCACTCCTCTGTACACTGTAGTTGTACAATACTCTTAGTAACGTCATCAGCAACGAACATCATTCCCTTATCGATAGCAATATCAAGTGGTATTATACCAAACATTCTCTCAACAGGAATAGCCTCGTTATCATTCAAAGAGATCTCACACAGAGTGTTGTTTGGCAGCGTACCGAAATACGCTCGAGGGCCCCCACAACCGAGTCGTCTGCTATCATCAACTTCCACCGATATGGGTTCGCCGTTCATACGACCAGTTAAGTCGCGACCAACAGGATCGTCACCGCGCCACAAAATTAAACGCTTGTTGTCAGTGTCAGCCACCAGTAAGCATTCTCGGCCTTCTTTGTCGGTGAAAACGTCAAAGTCCTCAGGAAGGGATAATCGCATCACAAATTCGCCGACTTTCGACCGATACATAGTTCGAATAGAAACGAGCTCTAGTTCGTCACCAACCCGGTGCGTGCACAAAAGTGATGAATTTTCGTGATCTAGTATGTAGATGAAACCAGTCTTGGAAGAGTACTTAATCGCTGGTATACAGTAGCCAAGGTCGAGGTTGGCAGTGTCTAAGATACGGATCATGTCCGGATCGTGCAAAGATACCGCGGTGACTCGTTCGAGTTGTTCTCGTTCTGTCACCCCTCGAGGGTGAGTAATAAGAACTTCGTTGAGACTCTCGTCGATGCATATAGAAAAACACATCCTTGTCAACTTGCTGATCAGCCGACTTTCATGCCACTCTTCTATGGTACTCGATTGGACCTCATCCGTATCTTCATCGCTCAACCTTTGGATACGCGTCACATGCATCTCGCCATTCTTACAGCTCTTCAACGGAACTTCGCGAACCTCCAGTTTGACCGAATCTACTATTATAAGATTATCGGAATCTTTCGTAACGCACACGGAAGAATCCAGATCCAAAATACAATCCCGTGCAACCGTACGGACCACCTCGAGGGGTCCAGGACGCACCCGACAAAAGTCCAAAACCGACAAGGCATACGGAGTGAGATCGATCAATCCATGGCTCGAATCACGAAATGCTCCCCAACGTGAAATCGCTGCTAAATTGAGACAAGCACGTTCTTGAAGAGTGGTCATCACAGAAACACTAAAAAGTGAAATCATGCATCATTTCTACGGCGGAGCGAAGCTCTTCTTCTGCCAACATCAATAAGCCCAACCTTCCCGACACATCGAAGGGGAATTATCAAAAACGCGACTTCGTGCATCATTTTTTGAGCGGAGCGAAGCTGCACCACAAACAACACAACAGACGGAATTGCGCTGAATTGGAACTATTCTGAAAACTAAGAATAAAATGGTCACTCCAATATTAGCATGCGTTCGAGGTCCGATCCTGAGAAACTAATCCGTAAATCTTTACCGCGCGCCACAAAATTACCTTCAGTTTCCACCACACCCACCAACCCATGTCGTTGTTGTCTCAAACAGTGACGATATTCACAGACTACCAGGAAACTCCAATCTATCTAAGGAGTGCTTATGGTGATTTTTCCATAGTAGTGATAACTACCCACAACACATACATGTCTATGGCGATCCATATCACCGAGAATATTGCGCTAGAGCTGAGCTCCAACCCAGAGCCTGAGGGGAACTCTATCGCGTTGATGATGATGATTTGATTACAGCAGACCGTCCAGTGTCCATCAAAAGTGTTCGAAGCCACCGATAGTGGTATTAATCCAATCCGTAACTGACGTGGAAATGAAAATTCCAAGAGAAAATTTTGGGAATTTTTTGTTCGGTTTCTCAACGCTTCTATTCGAATTCGTATGTAAACTTCCGAGAGCTCAGCTGAGGAAAGCAACCATATATTTTCCAATGTTCTGATCCGTGATGATTTCAATTCATTTGCCTTTCCCGGAAATACATGCTTCCCTGTGAAGACCCCCTGTTATTACCACGTATAGAACAGTCTTGATGGATGCATACACTCGTATGAACGCACACCCTAGAGTAGATTTCCTTCTCCGATATCCGCATAGTCCTATTGTCATCTGAATGCCCGCCTCGCGTGACAAATTCGAAAAAGAGAGCACTACTACCACTATGATGATGACTATAATAAATCCTATACTTTGATGTATGTAGGATGCAGTAGCGACTCCAGGCACTCCTCCGAAGACCCACGACACTACTAGTAGGATCGCAAAGAGGTCCACTGACAGTGATATGAGAAACTGAGAAACACGACATCGTTACGTATACCCTCAGCTAAGCTCAGTGTTAAGTTTTTTCACTAATCATTGCATATTATATATGAACTAGGGTAGAAGTGCACAGAAACCAATAAGGACCTCTGAAAATTTTCTCGAGATTATCATGTTGTCACCAATTCATGTCGTGGATATTTGCCCAACAACGACTACATCGTAAGGAAACTATGATGAGAAGCTCTTTCCGGCACAGCGCTTACAGCACAGCTGTTTGTACACAAAGTTTACGAATTCGTATCCGATATTGCGATGTAGAGTAGGGAGGAAATGACGAAATAGGTCTACTACTACTACTACTACTACTACTACTACTACTACTATTACTACTATTACTACTACTACTACTACTACTACTACTACTACTACTACTACTACTACTACTACTACTACTACCCCTCTCCTGAGTGATATTCCCGGTATGAAGTAGGATGCAATGCTCAAGTATATACTGTCACAATGACAGAGTCGGCTCATAGTGTTGCTATCACAGCATCCCGGGAAGAAGTACCTAACATTAACGATCATCACATGAAGTCGCTATAGAGTTATTTTCAAGGGAAATGTAGTAGTAGAAGTAGAAGTAGAAGTAGAAGTGACAACGTCGAAGAGAGCAAGCCTATCACGACCTAAGGAAAACTACACGCTATACCTTCTAGAATATTCTCACTACTGCCAACCCTACTCCAGGTAGAATTCAAAATCGACAACTACTACGGTGCTACATGCGTTATCATACAGTTTTATACTTCATAACAGGATGTATACAATCTATAGCAAAGACGATTAACATATCTAGAGCAGGATACTTTCCTTAGTTGACACGATAGTGTTACTACTAAGCTCATAATGTTTCATCTGGCCAGGTTACTGGAGTACACTAACACTAATCTTTACCATTAATATAGTTATGCTTCGTATTAGCTATTGAATTCACCGCAGTCTAGTGATGTACATCTTTATGCAAGAAGTTGTAGTAGATCATGATAGCAGCACTGAGGCTAAGTGTGATCACGATCACGAGCAGATTACAAGTACAAGTGTCGGAATTGTCGAGTTGGAAAATTGGGGAAATTCTCTGGAGCAAAGTCTAACTAATACGAATCTCCCCCGACTCGAAATCCGAAATCGAATACGAAATCGAATACGAAATCCGACTCGAGTTCATCCAAACTACGAGTGTCTACTAGCAGTAGTAAGACTATCGCGGAACCTGACTTTAATACTATTAAAAGGTACGGCTGACCTTAGCATAACTCCTCTAGGGCGTCTTGAGGTCTGGATGGACGACGGCATGGGCTTATACCGTAACAAGCTGATACTTTTAAGTATATATAATTAATAAGAATAAATATATTAAATAGTTCATCGGAGTTTCACGACCCGTTTTACGCGCTATTCGCGGTGATATGCAGTAGTCGTGAAATATGTTTTCCACCAGTGTTTTTTCACATCACGGGTGAAACTCAGTTAATAAATTAATTTGAATAATTAAATATAATATATGTTTACTCGTAGGCCGGGAATTCACACTAGGTATGACAAATGTTTCCACCGAGGAATACAGAGTGACAAAGCAATTCTTCAACAGATCGTTTCATCATCCGAATTGGGAAAGATCAATCGCGCTCGACAGTATCTTAGCACTTACTATTTATTACAACACTATAGTAGGTAATACTACACACAATTCAGTAGTGTGAGTTCTAACACGAAATACAGTGTTGGGAAACTCGAAATGGGAGGGTAATGGCACACCTCGAGAGGGAGCAGCCTCTCGTCAATCACGAGGCGTGATATGAAAAAGATATATCACAATTCTCTTCGCGTGAAACAGTTGTTTTTCGGTCGCGGAAAAATACACGTCGTGTGATTCACATTGAATATTACGCCACTTCACACTAGAAGCGTGAAACCCCTTGTGAGACGCAACAGGGAACAATATCGACCGAAGTTTCCCACCCAAGACTTGTGAACTCAAATACTTCCCAAGAAAGAGGATGCAAAACCAACCATATATAGTTCGCCTACCGCCTGGCGAGTTGACTATTCGCCACATGTGGAATAGGCGGGAACGGGGTGTAATTCTCACAGACTATTACAGCGCACCCGCTTCAAATCGGTACAATACAAAACAGCACAACAGCACAACAGCGGAGTGCTGTTTTCTATTTTGGCCCGTAAGAACCGCACATGCTCTTATGTGTCCGCTGTTTTTAAACGACAAAACAGCGCCAGCTATTTACAAAATCGCACTCTTATCACACATAATAGCACTCTGATTTACAAAAGCGCTCTGACATTGTGCAAAACCGCACTTCTGCTGAAACGCTCTTTTCTCTTGTGCAGAAATGCATTTCAGCATGTTTTTAGAATTTGCTCTTTTTCAATTTTTTTCTTGGCAGAAATACATTATGGCATACGCCCCTCTGCCACTTTTCTGCTCATTTCTATCTTTTTTCTCGCAATTTTTTCTAAAACATCGGCGGGTATGAGAGATTAACTCACCGGAAAGTACTACTTTCTGGGAGCGTTCTTCCGCTACGGGAAGTATGAATTCCTCACTGGGTGATGTTTCATCTGCAATCACCCGGACGATACTTTGACGATGTCCGTACTTACGCAGCTCTTCATTTCTTTCAGTCCTATTATACGCGAAATGTGTCCGTTGTGTGGTTTTTCTGCCGCTTTCCTGTTATGTGCGTGCCACGCGCATACACATGGTCTTCATCTGTCTCTCACATCTGCTATGGAATTTCCCTGCTGCGCGTGCTCCGCTATGCTTTTGTTGATACTACGTTACATAGATGTTCTACACGTACTGTGTTCACGCAACAATACAAGGAGATGAATTGCACTAGTCACTACTTCACCATTCCCACCGACGTTTGTTGTTGCCCTGTATTATTCCACAACTGCTCGATGGCACCCCGAGAAGGTTTCGGCTTGCAAGGTGATATGAGATCCTAAAAAATTTCTCCTAACAATCCAATTTAAGGTGCAACTTTATCAAACAAATAACAAGTAACAGCCAAAGTTACTTAGCAATATATACTTACATTCATGAGGCGCGCTGACTCTGTTCCATTCGATATACACTTGATTTTAAGTTTTCGAAACGCGGGAATCAAGTGCTCAATAACTGTACTATTTCCTCGGAACCTTTTCCGTTGACGCTCGCAACGATGGCATACATAACGCTGCGATGAAGTAAAATCCACAGCCTCATCGGCACACCCTGCAATATGGATTCTCATACCACACGAGTCACAATCGGCCATCGCCCCAAAGTCGCTCCCGCGATTGCAAATATGACAGCAGATTGGTTTAGGCATAGGAACCAAATAACGCAAACTGATAATGAAAAAATTTCCCATTGGAAGACAAGCAAACAATGTTACGGCGAGTAATGTAAAACAATATGAGTGACGACTTCGCTCCGCCGTCAAACGATTGTAGCGATCGCTTCGCTCCGCTAGGCAGTTTCATGTCGACTTGTTGAAACGGCTGAAACGGCTAGGCGTCGAATTCGTTCTCTTTTGCAGTTCTATGATCATATTGCTTTGTTACACTCGCTACTTTCGTCCTTGTCGACCCCATTAGTCGTCCCTTAGACGTAGGTTGGCTTAGTAAGCACAAGCCTTTGGGACACTAGTGATTGTAAGACGACCGTAGCCATCTTGGCTCAAGATCGTAGTTGGGTTCTTCTCCCTCTTCCCTCATTGATTCTTCAACCCTTCTACCCCAAGGATAACTTAGCGATCTGTCTGCAGAAATGCCCGGTTCTTGTGTTAACAACCAGGTTGGTAATCAGCCAGCTCCGCTACATTCTACCGGGATCTCTAATCCCAATCTCCCAGACGACGAGGCCCCCTTCGACGCCTCTCCAAGATCTACTACTTCTACTAACGACGCCAACCGTCACTCAACTCGGCTGGCCAACCTCCCTGCAGCCCCTGGGCTCGACTTCCCTACAAGCAGAGCTACCAAGGGCAAAGATTCTAATTCAAGCTCCTGCTCGAAGATTCCAAGACCCCCGACCCCTAGGGAACTTGCA
>NW_003206658.1:1115884-1118328 GCF_000006405.1 Perkinsus marinus ATCC 50983 | reverse complement strand
GAGAATCTTCCCCCGGAGGCTCCTCTATTCGACGATTCGAATGAGCTCATTAATGAGATGAAGACTAGACAAGTCACCAAGTGGAAGCGTTGGACCTCTATCTGGTGTGATCTACGTGAGAAAGTTCGTATGGCTACATTATCTAGGAGACGATTATTCGATCTTCGTCCGGGTCAGAAGGTCCTACTCTGGACAAGGAAGCCTGGAAAGTTCATTGGTTGGAGCTGGGAGGGTCCCTATCCGGTTGTTGAGACACGCGGAAGTGTCACCACTATTCGTCGCAACGATGTAGATTTCAAGGCTGCAACTACTAACCTGAAGCCCTTCCACGCGTATGATGATGGCGATGATGATGTATGTCCTGACGATGTCGTGGAAGAGCCCCCTCAACCTGATGCGAACGATAGTCCCGGAGCTGACTCTCCACAGACTACTACAAGTCCTGCAAATGCTCCTACTGGTGATATAGAGGAGCATACCTCCCAATTAGATCAACAACCCGACGATGACAGGATCTTTGAGATTGGTTCGATAAGGGTATTTGTGGATCCCGGTCATCGCTACTTCCCCTACACCTCAATTGCAGGTTACATCGTTAACTGCGACGAGAATGCTGTTACTATTATCCCTTTTGTTGACCCTACTAACCGTATGATTGAAGCTGACCGATTAGTTGACGAACCTGCAGTTCTGAGTAGTGAGACGATGGATATTCCAAGAACGACTCTACGCGATATCGTCTGCCTCAAGTATAGAGTACCTCCTACTCGTAATATGCTTCGTCAACTCCGTCTAGCGGCGGCGGCAGTGTAGCGATCGCTTCGCTCCGCTAGGCAGTTTCATGTCGACTTGTTGAAACGGCTGAAACGGCTAGGCGTCGAATTCGTTCTCTTTTGCAGTTCTATGATCATATTGCTTTGTTACACTCGCTACTTTCGTCCTTGTCGACCCCATTAGTCGTCCCTTAGACGTAGGTTGGCTTAGTAAGCACAAGCCTTTGGGACACTAGTGATTGTAAGACGACCGTAGCCATCTTGGCTCAAGATCGTAGTTGGGTTCTTCTCCCTCTTCCCTCATTGATTCTTCAACCCTTCTACCCCAAGGATAACTTAGCGATCTGTCTGCAGAAATGCCCGGTTCTTGTGTTAACAACCAGGTTGGTAATCAGCCAGCTCCGCTACACGATCGAAACGCCACGTTACTTATCGCGATTGCTGTTATGTATGAAAAGGGCAACGGACAAAAGAGCACTCGAAATCCATAACCGCATACAAACTTTATACAAAACAGCATCTGCGATTTCATAATAACACATTTTTCGTAAATAAGAGCGCAGCCGCTCTTTTGACAGTGCGATTTATTTTTGTGCTGTAATGGTTACCTGCGAGTTTTAGTTGTAGAAAACCGCACTTCTGCGGTTCTGTACGTCAAACTACTATTACAGCACATCGCACTTTTTTCTGCTCTTTCTCGTGTGCTGTTTTGTATGGTAGCCCTTCAAATGATACGATAACATATCTCATGAAACGGCTGGGACCGCTCCAGTTGTAACGCTCGGCGAATTTGAGGGCATGGTCAATATGGGGTAGTGGGCTTGGCTTATCAACGTTAACAAACATAAGTCGAGATTCGGTCAGATTAAAAGTGATAAGCGGCTAAATCTTCGTTGGTGTGATAATCGTTGTTCTTTCAGTTGTCAATTCAATACCTAGCAGAGGGTCGCGCGGCCGCTTTTTTCGCGGCGCGCGATTTCGTGCTCTTCGGCGTCTCAACTTGCACGCATACGAAATGTATCTGTTCATAGACTTTAGGGTGATTTTCCCTCCGCGGTGCCTCCCAATGGCCACTACTGATTCTCATGCTTCGATGATTAACTTCCTCGGTGAAGGCTTGAAGTCCGGGGTAACTCCCTCTACCAGCCAGTCTACTATGGCGTTCGAATCTCCCAGTCAGGACAACCTATCCGTCTGGTCACTGTAAGTTGATCGTCATCAGACTTCGATTCACCGTCCCTCCTCAGGTCCCATGAGCCCGAGACCCCCACTAATGTCGACAACGGTTTACACAGTCGCGCCCTCGACACTTGTGGTATATCTTGGGAGACCTTGACCGCGGGTGGCCTACAAGGGCAGAAGTTGAGGGAGTCCCTCCTATTCAACACATGTATCGTCTTTTTCAACGCTGGTTACCATGGCAAGAGATTCATCTACGAGAAGGCACATGAACTCGGTGTGAAAGCTGTCATTATCGACTCCCCTTGCTCGTGGGCGTCGAGCCTCGCCACTGAAGGCGTTATTAGTCATTTTATTGGCCTCGATATGAGCCAAGACTCTGACGCCATTTTTGAGCAAGCTATGAAGCCCTCCGAGAGTTCGAGATGACCAGCGGCATCACCATTAATGGTATCTGTACGCCATTGAGCTGGCGGTCCCTATGGTGGCTCG
>NW_003206658.1:1101671-1115784 GCF_000006405.1 Perkinsus marinus ATCC 50983 | reverse complement strand
GTCGTCAACTACTATTATCATAAAGTTTTATATTTCATAACAGGATGTATACAATCTATAGCAAAAACGATAAGTCCAAGTGTCTCTACTAGTGGGAGTAATTAATAGATCTTTAATACTAGATGAACAACAATGTACCTCGATGACGTCCCACATATTATAGTTAGAACATATCTAGGGCAGGATACTTTCCTTGATTTATGTGTCAATGCTTGTGACACAGTAGTATCACCATTAAGCATCTGGCCAGGTTACTGGAAGAGACTAATACTAATCTTTACCATTGTTATACTATTGGATCCAGCGCGGTTTAGTAATATGCATTCATTATGCAAGAAGTTGTAGTAGATAATGATAGCACTGAGGCTAAGTGTCATCACGACCACGGGCAGATCACAAGTAGAAGTGTAGGAATTGTCGAGTTGGAAAATTGGTTAAACTCTCTAAAGCAAAGCCAAGCTAATACGAATCCATCCAAACTACAAGTGTGTCTACTAGCAGTAGTAAGACTAGCGCGGAACTTTGATACTATTAAAAGGTACGGCTGACCTTAGCATGACTCCCCTAGGGCGCCTTGAGGTCTGGATGGACGACGGCATGGGCTTATACCGTAACAAGCTGATACTTTTAAGTATATATAATTAATAAGAATAAATATATTAAATAGTTCATCGGAGTTTCACGACCCGTTTTACGTGAAGTGGCGTAAAACGCGCTATTCGCGGTGATATGCAGTAGTCGTGAAATATATGTTTTTCACCAGTGTTTTTCCACCTCACGGGTGAAACTCAGTTAATGAATTAATTTGAATAATTAAATATAATATATGTTTACTCGTAGGCCGGGAATTCACACTAGGTATGACAAATGTTTCCACCGAGGAATACAGAGTGACAAAGCAATTCTTCAACAGATCGTTTCATCATCCGAATTGGGAAAGATCAATCGCGCTCGACAGTATCTTAGCACTTACTATTTACAGCCACACTATAGTAAGTAATACTATACACTATTCAGTAGTGTGAGTTCTAACACGAAATACAGTGTTGGGGAACTCGAAATGGGAGGGTAATGGCACACCTCAAGAGCGAGCAGCCTCCGGTCAATCACGAGGTGTGATATGAAAAAGATATATCACAATACACAATACCAATGTTTTATCGGTCGCGGAAACACAGACGTCGTGTAGTTCACATTGAATATTACGCCACTTCACACTAAAAGTGTCAAACTTCTTGTGAGACGCAACAGGGAACAATATCGATCGGAGTTTCCTACCCAGGACTTGTGAACTCAACTACTTCCCAAGGAAGAGGATGCCAAACCAATTAGATGTAGTTCCCGAATGTGACTACTCGCCACATGTGGAATAGGCGGGAACAGGGGACATGTAATCCGCACATACCCAGTGATTGACATCTCCTATTAACTCTGTTAACCAAACCACATATACTGCGCCATAAACACTTCTGTAAGTCTCTTACGAAACTCAATTCGACTAAATTTCTCAACAAGGATCATAGTTGCTAGCTCTGAAAACCTGCGCGTCACGCGCACAATTACAACGCACCCACTTCGAATTGAAACGGCCGGGACGGCTCCGGTTGTAACGCTCGGCGAATTTGAGGGCGAATTTATTGCAGAGGCAACAGATGTCCGCATATCAGTTGGATTTCTGCCTATGTTCTCGGTGTGCGTGAATGCTCGCAGGTATATATGGGGTAGTGGGATTGGCTTGTCAACGCTCACACAAGCATAAGTCGAGATTCGGTCAGATGCAGAGTGATAAGCGGCTAAATCTTCGTTGGTGTGATAATCGTTCTTCTTCCAGTTGTCTATTCAATACCAAGCAGAGGGTCGCGCGGCCTGCGGCGCACGTTTTTTTCGCGGCGCGCGATTTCCTGCTCTTCGGCGTCTCAACTTGCACGCATACGAAATGTATCTGTTTATAGATTTTAGGGTGATTTTCCCTCCGCGGTGCCTCCCAATGGCCACTACTGATTCTCATGCTTCGATGATTAACTTCCTCGGTGAAGGCTTGAAGTCCGGGGTAACTCCCTCTACCAGCCAGTCCACTATGGCGGCCGAATCTCCCAGTCAGGACAACCTATCCGTCTGGTCACTGTAAGTTGATCGTCATCAGACTTCGATCCACCGTCCCTCCTCAGGTCCCATGAGCCCGAGACCCCCACTAATGTCGACAACGGTTTACACAGTCGCGCCCTCGACACTTGTGGTATATCTTGGGAGACCTTGACCGCGGGTGGCCTACAAGGGCAGAAGTTGAGGGAGTCCCTCCTATTCAACACATGTATCGTCTTTTTCAACGCTGGTTACCATGGCAAGAGATTCATCTACGAGAAGGCACATGAACTCGGTGTGAAAGCTGTCATTATCGACTCCCCTTGCTCGTGGGCGTCGAGCCTCGCCACTGAAGGCGTTATTAGTCATTTTATTGGCCTCGATATGAGCCAAGACTCTGACGCCATTTTTGAGGCAAGCTATGAAGCCCTCCGAGAGTTCGAGATGACCAGCGGCATCACCATTAATGGTATCTGTACGGCCATTGAGCTGGCGGTCCCTATGGTGGCTCGTTTAACTGAAGCCTTCGGCCTCCCTGGCCCCGGCCCACACGTTGTTGAGGCTGCCAGGGATAAATACAAGACGCGAGAAGCTCTAGAGAGGCATGGTCTGCCGAGGACCACGGTAGGCTTGATGGCTCGGGATGACATGTATTTTCATTATGTTCTCAGCACTTTTTAATATCCTGCGAGGATGACATCGAGCCGGCTGGCGATTTTGTTGGTTATCCAGCTGTCATGAAGCCCGTCTCTGGTGCAGCATCATTAGGCGTCAAAAAGGTAACAGTTTCCTCGTGTGTTTTCGCTCAATAAACTGCAGGTGAACTCCCACGAAGAGCTTTTGGCCGTCTATCGAGAGACTCAGCAGCTCCTCAGTGAGCTGGTGGTCAGCTCGGGTGCCCTCGAGAGGAAGAATGAGCACAGTGATCCGGTGAGTATTTATCAAGAACGATGATGATGAATGTGATGGTCCCTATTCAGGACGCGGTGGCTGCCGCCGGTCGTATTTCCACCGTCGTAATACTCGAGGAGTATCTCGACGGTCAGGAGGTCGATGTGGATGTTGTGCTCAGTCCTGGCTTGGGCTGTACATTTGCTGTTGTCACTGATAATGCTCCTACCAAGGAGCCCTATTTTTCCGAGACCTGGGGCGTTATTCCTAGTGCTCTCCCTCGTGACCGTTGTGACCAGCTTGTCGATCTTGCCGTGAGCTCAGTGAAGGCTCTAGGTTTCGACTCTGGTGTTTTTCACGTCGAGGCCAAGTACACGTCCCGCGGTCCTCGTTTGATTGAAGTTAATGCCCGTATGGGAGGCGGGCCAGTCCATTTGTGCCATAACATTAGTAATGGTGTTGAGCTCTGCGTAGAGGTGATGCTGTTGGCTGTTGGTCTCCCTTCTCGGCCCTTTCGAAGGGACCTGGCAGTGGTAGGCTTTGGCAACATCAACTCCCCTAAGAGTGGTACTCTACACAACTTTGACTTTTTGAGTAAGTGGCAGAGCGTTGATGGTTGCGAAATGCAGTTCTGTGTCCCAATGGTGTCCCCTGGTGACCACATCGTTGGTCCAGAGGAGGGTCAGCCTTGCTGGGTGGTCGACTTCATGTTCACTTGCGACTGTCCTTCGAGAGCTGCTGAGATCAGTGAGATGCTTGATACGGAGATTACGGAGGAGCTCAGTCGTCAGATCGACCTCCAGAGTAATTTTCAACACCACTGATGGTAGATTTTATATCATCGTCTCGTCCTTTCCCTCCACTCTGAGTGGATTTTCTGCCGAGACGTGAGCAGCGATAAATATCCATCTTTTTATGACATCAACTGTCAAGTATGTATGCATACAATGCTTTGTTTACACAGTAATCACACTGTGAGTCGCCAAGTCGGCTATATGATTCGCAGGGCGCGAATCTTCACTTTCCCCGAGTTGAGTTCAAGTCACGTCAGTGTAGGACCTGTTGGTAGATGTTGTCATTGAGGAGAAGTAGCCGTCGATGTTTTGGGAGTTCGTCTACGATGTATCTGGATAAGCAGGAGACTACTGGGGGGTTCATGACAAGTCGGAGGAGGCAGAAGGCCGCGGCTGATATAGCTAGGGAGAGGGACAATCGGAGGTTGAAAGGGATGCCTGTAAGCTCACATGGCCCATCATAGAACCTAGTCTGAATCTTGATAAGTGGACCTCTAACGTATCTTCCTGTGGAGCTTCCCATATTCGAGAGAGTTCGATGGCGAGGACGTCAGGCTTCCACCGAATTGTCATTTCACATTTCCTATGATCAACTTTAGTTTCAACTTGTCCGTCGTGGGTTAGATGAACGTGCGTGTGTGTAGGTCCGGGACTTCGGCTCGATGAATGCAAGCGATCTTTGCGGGGCGTTTTCAGCAGCAGCACGGAACAAAGTTGCTGACAAGAAGATTTGGAAATCTCTTCAGAATCGGGCGCTGTTTTTGATGGGTATAATGGCGCCGGCCAACGTGGCAGTTGTGATGAATTCGCTAGCGCGAGCTCAACTGGAAGATTTCAACGTCGATCTGATCGCCGCTGTGACAGAGAAAGTCGTCGAGCAAAGGGAAGCCTTCCAGTGGAACGATCTTGGGCTGTTGGTGAATGCATATGCAAGGCTCCAACTCGGGAAGGATGATTTCTTTAAAGTGTGCAGCGATATAGTGATAAAGTGTCGAGGGAGTGGTATGAACGAGAAGGATATTGCACGGTTCGTCAACGCGTATGCTAAGATGGGCATTCGAGATGACAAGCTCTTTGCAGTGCTCGGAGGTAGCATAGACTTCCTCCAGCCTCGGTGGTACGATGGGGTTGCTCAGGGCGCATCTTGGAGTGTGAATCGACCTTCACCGAGTTGTCGTTGTCCAACATAGCCAACGGTTACGCCAAGTTGGACATCCGAGATCTCGACGTGTACGTCACCGAGGGGTGGTTGTATACCTAGAAAATATCTTTCAACAGGTTTCGAATGATTGCTCGAGAATTGGACGCAAGACTTTTGAGTGAAGGTATGAAATCTCAACATGTTGCCAATATTTTGCACGCATACGCAAAGTTGCATATATGGGATGCTCCGGTGATTTGGGAGAGACTCGTGAAGCGGCTGCTACCGAAGATGGTGAGTATCCTAGGTTCAGGTGTGTATGATACGGATTAGGTCCGCTTTTGGTTTAGTTGGCAGCCAACGAGTTCAGTCCATTGGAAGTATCAGCCGTGGCTGGAGCGTTAAGGTGGGTAGGCGCAGGTTCGATCCCTGGTGGAGGGATTTCTTTGGTCTAGCAAAGCAATCGCAGCGCCAGTGAACAGCTCGTCAGAGTCTCAAGTCGATTGCCGTACCGTACTGCCTCCGATGGCTGCCACTACACTTGCAAATTTGAAGGACTACCATTCCCATGAGATAGCCAATGTAATAAACTGGTGGTAAAATACCCCTACTGGGAATTGAACCCGAGATTTGCAATCAGACGAGACGATTTAACACACAACCTATTTCGGCGTGTAGAGTACTTGTACATCAATCCACGTCAACTGATGGCTTCAATGAGGCCTTCGAGATGTTGTCCAGTTGTGAACAATAAACTTGAGTCCTCCATAGGTCCTGCACGCCCTTTCTACAATTCACCAGCATACCACCACACCATACTGTCATTCGGAAAGTGAGCTTTGGTCGGAGGCGGTGCCTGAGCTCATCATCGACAAGGGCTCGACCTTCCAGCCACATAGCATGTCTATGGTAGTGTATTGTGAATCTTCCCTATGCAGAGGCATCTTTGTAGATACTCTGTGCGTTTGGACGAGTAGGTCGGGCGATCCCTCGCCGAGCGTTAACGGTCATTGAAGGACGACTCGAGAAATCCAGCGGGGATTATAATGACGACATTGATACTCCGGTGAGGAGGCCGCTCGTCAATTTGGAAATCAGTGAAGATTTCTGTCCGTATTAATATTACGAACAAGTTTGTTCCTACTTTAGCCAAACTCTGAAGTGATTCTGGAATCGACATTCTTTCGCACAATTCTGATCTTCGTAATTTGAAACTCTCTAGCTGGCAAGAGAGTTATAAAACTCTCTTCAAAACTCTCGGACTCTGTGGGAAAGTTGTCGAGTATTGAGAAAGGCTTTCGAGTTCGAAATAGCAGCGCTGATGTGAATCGATGCTGCCCATAGATTGGCTTACTCTCAGAATCTCGTCAATCAGCTGTACGCTCTGGGCCGTTTGGGTCTGTCCACCTCTCCCCTGGTTGGGATCATCTGTGAGGCGATCGACCGGGGTCCTCCATTGAAGGAAGAGGCCATGATGGTGAACACCTACTACGCCTTGTCCAAGCTGTACGATGGCTCGGACGAAGGACCAACAACTGTGAGGGGTCTTTCTTCACTTACGAATGCTAGAGGGAAATTTCAGGCACTCCTACGACGCATCACAAACCAATTCTGTATGAACGGCCATAATTATGATTTCACTCCACAGCATATTGCCAACATTTTGCACGCCTCTTGTGATCTTTCCGTCTCCTTGACAAAGTCATTTACTGGAACTATCGCTTCGCGAATCCTCGATCGTTGGGAAGGATTCGCCCCGCAACTCTACGGATCAGCGCTGCTCTCTTGTGCTAAGTTGAAGATCGACTCTGATGAGCTCTGGAAAAGCCTTCTTGGAGTGAGTCGGCGTATGATGAAACTTCATTCTGACTGTCGCTGTGATCGTGACGTGGTCGTGGCGTTGACCACGATGGGCGTGGCTGATAGAGATTTGTGGCAAGCTACTGTTTCCAAGCAGCTCATGAGAGTTCGAGAGCTCCCTCTACCAATATTAACCTCTACACTGTACGCTGCTGCCTTTGCTGGGTACTCAAACGTCGACTATCTCACTGAAATCAGCTCGGAGGCTTTAAGGCGATCTCGGAATGTTCCCGTACATTTGGTAGAGGCTGTTGGTCGGCTGATGAGGGTGTGCGTGGATGCTGAAATTTTGGCAACTATCGCTCCGTGGGATGTTATGGAACTATCTTTGGAGGTGCCTGATCGGTTGACGGATCCACTGGGAGGAAACATGATGACGACGTTTTTCGAGGTCTCCTCGATCGGTAGCAGCGGCAACGCATTTAGTCACATATTGAGACTTATGCAAGTGAAAGCGGCTGAACTCGGCAGAGACGAATTGCTGGTCTTCCTACAGAGATGGTCTAGAGTGGGAGAGGAAGATTTCATGGAACCTCTACTGTATGCGATGGAAAAGATGATAATCGATCAGCCGATCGATTTGCTTACACTGGCCAAGGCCTCTAAGTATCTAGGACCAGGTCAGCGTCGCGGGTTGTCTCGTGCGACAAGGGCAGCTCTCGAGAATCTCGACGCTCTGCCGACTACTGCTATCATCGCATGTTCCGCTATCTTACTTCCTCAAGTTGACCTCACTTGTCGAGGCAAGATTTTCGAAGTGCTCTCGAGGTGTGTCACCGCCGTAGACGTCCCCCTCCTACCCGTCTTGCAACTCTGTCGAGCCGTCTGCGACCTGCAACCACCGGTTGTTACCGACTCATTATCGGGTGGAGCGATGGAGTTGGGCAGATGTCTGAAGAATTGGGTGACGAGTGGTACGGTTCCAGCAGCACTTTTAAGCGCGATTATCGTGCTCGATGGAGATGCCGCAGTTGATTTCGAAAGGAGCGTATTGTCATTCGATGGTATAGCTGACGTTTGCCGTCTTCTGGAGGCGTGCAAACTTCAGCCAGGCAGAGTTGATGGCATCGTTCAGAGGTGAGTTAAAGAATATATAATCTCGTTATGGCTCTGCAGGTGCCTTACATACTCACCGTCCGGAGGGTCAGTCATCGTCAACGGAGTGAGTCTGTTAGAGGCGCTTCCTTGTTGTTACGAGCTTTTCAGGATTTCACTTTAGCGAGTCGATATCTGAGAGCTGCGGGCGAGGCTTTAATGAGAACTACTAAGGTCGACTATGCAGTTGATCTCACAATCTTACGGGAAGTAGGGCGCATCCTCTTAACATTGGATTAGGATGTGCTCAGTTTACGGTATGGAAATCACCATCGCTGCAGTGCTCTGTGAGCGCCTTGCTCTTCTCTGTGGCGCGACTAGAGACGGTGAAAGATGAAGCAGGATCTGACCTCGACATGCTGGTCCTAGCTCCTGCCGATTCATCTATATCGTTTATTGTTGTCCTTGCAGGCTAATACCATCGCGGAGTTGCTCGATCGACTATCGCGTTATAAGGGTCAGCTCTCGTCCGAAGCAGATGCCAGGGTCCTCAAGCGCTGTGTGGAGGTGTTGAAGAAAGAACACAAGCAGTGGTAGGTGTAGGGGGGACGACTGTTGGCAGCGACCTGTAAGGTATTTCGAGACGATACCGGTGTCTGTGAGGTCAGCCTTGGATAAGATAAGAGTTATTGTTGAGGTTTGATTATTGGGTCTGTTTACTGTGAATTAGTGTGAACATATCCGCTGGTCGTTTCAGCAAGCGTTTCTCGTGATGTAGTGTTGTTGTCTTTGGTTTGTGAATGACCATCAATGTGAACAGGCAACAAGGGTTATAATGGTTGTAAAGTCAAGCACGCCACGGTGCAACTACCTAGACGGGTGGACGCCTGATGCATTCGGTTGGCATTGGCGTAGATGCGAGTCGAAGGCAATCCTGTTGATGATGTAGCGGTTGTGATGAAGTGAACGTTGATCGAGTAAAGTCGGGATGAGTATGTGCGAGATGATTCTAATGAGTATTAATCACGATAATCATACTAGCGATATATCACAATTTAAGGATACTGTGAGATCTGCCGCCACACAAGTGTGCCGCACTTCACGATGGTCTATTTATACTCTACAAGCTGTGATTCATGTGTTTCCATATTACTATGTCGAGCTTAGTAGCTGACAAGAGGGAATCAGAGATGTACAATAGTTTTCAATAGACTCCCTCACTCTGAAGATGGTCAACCCGTTGAGAACATCATCGAACCACATACTGGAGGAAGAGTAAGGACAAACACGACATAGGCAATACTGATAATGTCCGATTCAGAAAAAGGGTCGTCATTGACTTTAACGAGGAGGAAGATCACGGAGGTGATGAGCCATCCTGTCGACCATAGCATCTCTCAACAATTGTTCTATTGCATGATAACCGATTTTATTTTCGAGTATACGTGTATCAGCTTGAGCGCTCAGACACCACAGCTGATGAGGAGGCGTTAATCAAGGAGGAAGAGGCCGTCGATTGGATAGACGAAGTTAGTCTGCTTATGCTTGGACTCATCGTCTAGTGGTCATTAGTATCTCACCCGTCCAGAATGTGAGATGGACTCAGTGGTGACAGGCTATAAGGAAGAGTTGCACAGACCACCCGTGTCACCACGAGAAGGTGAACGATCGGTCTTGGCTGAACTGATAAAACTGTTGCTATGCAGACCGGGACGTGAACAAAGAAGGCAGCGAAGTTAAGACGGAATGTCGGCGAGTTGCCGAGCTCGATGGTCTCAGGCACCTCCCCACTGTTGCACTCCACTAGCAGTCCTGTCGTTGATCACATCTTACTGCTCGTGCATGGTATAGGCCCAGATGATGAACATCTCAACGACAATCTCGACACTATGAGGGAAACCTTCGAATTCGTCAGACTTCACTGGTGAGTCGACATGCTCATCTTGTTGAGACCTTCGACAGGTTTTGGTCTATGAAAGTCGATTGCCACATTGAGATGGTCAATTGGAAGCAGCATGTTTGCGATTCCCAGAGACGTATGTTCGACAAAATAACACCGCTCCGCTCGGGTGGTGAACAATACCGTGAAACCCGTATGCTCCTGAACGTGGCCATGGCTGATGTGATCTATTACATTATCCCTGACAAAAGGGAAATCATCCTGTCAACAGTCACAAGGCTTTTGAATGATAAAGTAGCTCAGCTGAGAGAAGCCGACCCGAGACGGTTTGGTGGCAGTCGAGTATCCCTCGTTGGACACTCTCTTGGAAGTGTCATCATCAACGACATACTCGACCAAGACCCGAGTCTTTTGGATTTCAAAGTTGATCGCTTCTTCTTATGGGGATCTCCTCTGGCCGTTTTCTTAAGTGTCGCAGATGGTCCGACAGAAAGTCGATTCGGTCTACCGCACAGAATGGACGTTTATAATATCTTCCATCCGCACGATCCTGTTGCTTTCCGATTGGATCCTTTGATAACCGGTGATGACCTCGAGGAGCCTCTGGTGTTGCCTCACTGGGATAATAGCGAACTGAGGTCAGTCTATGTTGAAGGGAAGACGTCCTTTGTGATGACCACAGGTCGGCCAGACAGTGGCAACGCGATATCGATCATGCTAAAAGGCAATTCACAGGGACGTGGATGCAGATGATGTTCGCCACTACGAGTGGAGACGATGGGCCACCGGTCGAAGCATCTCGGGAGGTTGCCTCTGGTGAAGATGCGTAGCAGGTCCGACAACAAGGTAGCTCGTGCATTTGTAGATGCTCAACATCGAGTCGACTATGTACTGCAAGAGTCCACGACCGAGGGTATCGTTCACTCCATGCACAGGATGAGTATCATTAGTGCACACTCCTGTTATTGGAGTAGTCGTGACTTGGCTATGTTCATGCTTAAAGTGTTGACTGGTAGCCACAAGGCGTCTGCTCCTGGTGAGCCCTCCCGTCAGGTGCTGACCCAACGGCCCCACTGTACATGGATGATGACATTTCCACTGTATGAGTAACGATGTGTTGAGCTTGAGGGAACATGAGGATGGTCGAGGAGAAGATTTTTCCTTTCGACTTCCTTCCCAATTCCTCCGTAGCCGACTATATCTCCAATAACTGCGGCATGGACCACAAGTGGCATGTGGTTGGGAACAATGTTAACATTCCTTATAGGGGCTCGTCCAGCTGCCGTTGCTTGTCTCGTCGAAGTCTTCTCCCATCGATGTGTTGGTTGATGAAAAGCTGACTGAACAGGCAGTCTTGAGTTTCAGATAAAACGACGACAGGTTGTTCAGATTTGATGCGGTATGACAACAAATGAACTCGCGATCCGTATGCTGGCCCATCGCCTCTGGCTGAGCTTTGCCGTAACGAACAGGATCCAGTCAACACCCTTCCGTGACATAGCCCGCTTATTGACAAATCTTCCCGTGTATATGCGGCGAGAAGGACAGCTGTACGATATGACAGATTGTATATCTTGTTTCGGCGGGCTCCTCTTCAGTGTAGCAGGGAACGCTCCTGGTTATCACTCACAGGACCCTGGTTCAATTCCCAGTACTTACAACAACCGTTCAATTTCAATACTTCGCGAACGGCACATCACATACCATCCGTCGGGCCCTTTCCACTCAACAACTCAACCGTCCATCTCTTGTAAACGAAGAACACTCGATAAAAGTCAATACCTCGCCGAATTTCACAGTCGACGCCCCCAGACTGAAACCACATCTTATCCAACAACAGTCCTATCGTTGTACCCAGGGGTAGCATCTCTGGTGAGCCAGAAGGGGGGGTTGTAGGGCGGTAGCGCCTACCAGAAGGGTAATTAAAACTCATCAGAATCGACGATTGCTGTATACCTTTTTCTCGTCCTCATTGAGTTCAGGAAGTCCCTTTCTACCAGTAGACACTTGGCAAGCCTGGACGGCGCAGTCGACCAGCGTCGACACCATCGCCGGATTGGAAAGGAATATAGTTGGGCATCCAAGAACGCCCAACGGCAAGCCTGAGAGAGGCATATCCAAGGTTCACCACGCTAAGATACGGAAGAGGTCCGATTAATCCCACCTTCCTCATTCCTCCTCTGCAGACTATCATCAGCTCTCTTCACAAAGGTCGCCCCAGAAGTCCCATTAAATGCCGCCAAGACCAAGAGTGTATCCACCTCCGACAGAACCTTCTTACAGTACTCCCTAAACCTCCTCTGTGCCTGAAGGAACACCTCACCCTACCTCCTCATACGCATTCCTACCTGGGGCGAACGCATAGTCTGGACATACAGCCCTTCGCACGACTTCATATCAGTTCTTTCAATCACACGGTTGTTGATGCTTCTATGCATGTGCTGCCAGAAGTGCTCACAACCATCACCGTGTGACAGGATCACAGCCCCCGTAGTGCATGGATCTGCGGAGCAACGACGATCTCGCCCCCTCCTAAGTCTAGTATTTCTCTGGTGTGAATTCACTACATGAAGGAGTTAGCAAAATCAAAGTTAATTCTACGCGGGTTCAATTCCCCGTACGGACATTTTTAAGGTCAGCTAACGATTTGAAGACCGACAGTTGATACTCCTCCATTTTTGAGACCCGCGAAAAGCTCAATCGTAGCAGCAACAAAAGTTCCGTCCACTCACTGAGCCCTTCTGTCATCATCAACTCCACAGCCTGTTGAGCAATGACTTCAGGGAGGAGACCATGTTGATGATCTAAGGGCGTACACAGCGTCACGGGGACATTGCCAGTGTACCGGACCATATCCGTATCCTACAAAGGCAACCTCAAGATACCATACCACAAGCACCGCCTACCTGGTCTGGATGGAATCTAATATTGAGAATATTCGGCAGGTCCCTTTCGGTGTGAGAGCTGACGGATATGAACACTGGTAGGGCGATGACCCGCGATATCCCTAAGGTGTGGTATGCACCCCTCGTCAGCACGAAGGAGCACAAACACTACCTTCCCTCTCTAACTCGTTCATGGTCTCAGCGACTGATGGTTGGACGAACTCCATATGGCACCAACGTATGGCAGAGAACATCGATTCCAACCTAATATCAAAATGTGATATAACGGAAGTGTGGTATGAAATGATACCCTCTCCGACTCAGCTCCTCCTCTATTTTAGGTAGAAGCTCCTCATGGGACTTGTTCCAAGCTGATGATGGCGAACCATGATCGATCAAGATGAGGCCAACACGGGGAGAAGTCATGATATTAGGGACACAATATAAAACTAACCTCACCCGTAGGATGCTCTTCTGGCAAGGAATGAATCTTTACCCCACTCGAGTATTATCCCATATTTCGACCAATACACAAACACAAGCCGTGAACATTCCTAATTCCAGCAAGAGAAAAAGCCCATGTTGTTGTCAGCAAACTCATGCGCCCAACGCCACTGCAGTCGTACTGCCTCCTTCCCCTTGCCTCTCGGAGGAGCCCCTGCAAGACCACTCGCGGCAACGACAGAGTAATAAGGCGTGACTACTTGTGATTCCCTGTCGCCTCCCGGTTTGAGTGCCCAGCGACTGGCCTATCATTGTGGCCTGGGAGGACGTCTCTGGTGAGCCAGAAGGGAGGGTTGTAGGGCGGCACGAGCTGACACAAGGAACCCTATTACTCCTACACTACCGACTGCTGCGTCACGTAGCAACTCCGAGTTATAAGAGCCGCTACTACACGGGCTGAATTCCCGTCTGTTGTCGCTCATGTGAAACGAACCAACGCCGACGGAGAGGACTCTCGAAAATGAGTTTTAGAAAGGAACTAATACCCGACGGAGGAGGAGTGAGAAACTACAATAGTGCACAATAGCTGTATACTGTGACTCGCAAGTCGCCACCCTACCCCGGGTCCAGCAAGTCCACAACAGTAACCCCAGCCGCTACCTCTTTATCTTGACCTTCTAGTTGAGGTACCCTCTTCCGACCGGTCGCCACTTGGCACGCATGAACACCACAATCCACTAAGGCGGAGATCAACAGAGGGTTGAGGATAAACTGATCGGGGCATCCGATAACGCCTGGAAGCAAACCTGAATGAGATGGACCATCATCGGACCTGATTTGAATCTACCAAAGAGGCACGTTGGATATCCAGTAAGTAACACCACAGGGTGGAAAACAGGAGGAGGACTACCTACTACTACTACTACTACTACTACTACTACTACTACTACTACTACTACTACTACTACTACTACTACTACTACCCTCCTCCTTCCTCTTAGTGAAGCCATCATTAGCCCGGGCTAGGAAGGCTGCCCCCGAGGTGCCGTTGAAGCCGACATGACCAACAACGTGTCCGCTT
>NW_003206658.1:1093742-1101571 GCF_000006405.1 Perkinsus marinus ATCC 50983 | reverse complement strand
TAGTCATGGGGATCGAACCAACGACCACGAGATTCGCAACCGAGCGCGCTACCGCCAGCCCACCAACGTATACATAACACATGCTACTACTTTAGGTGAGCGAAGCGTCTGGACATACAAGCCCTCGCAGAACTTCACAGATGTTCTCTTCAACACATGAGCATTGATACTCTCATGAAGGTGCCTCCAAAAGTGTTCACATCCATCACCATGGGATAGGACCACCACTGCCGTTCGGGTCGGCTCTAACGTGGACCCTCTTCTGCTACCGACCGAACAGCCCTTCCTACCGAGGCTTTCCGTCATCATGTCAACCACCTGCTTAGCGATGACTTTAGGGAGGAGACTGTGTTGGTGATCCAAGGGTGTACACAAGGTCACCGGCACACGACCGGTATACCGCACCATTTCCGAATCCTGAACATATCCTTATCAAAGTGGACCTCTCCTCTCGAACACCAACTTGATCTGGATGGAATCTAATGTTGAGTATATTTGGGAGGTCCCTCTCCGAATGAGAGCTGACGGACACGAAGACTGGAATCGCTATAACTCTCGAAATTCCTGAATAGAACAAACAACCACCAATGCGAGGAAGGCGGCGGTGACTTCACCTTCCACTTCTAGTCCGTTCATGGTCTTAGCTACAGAGGGTTGAGCAAACTCCATGTGGCACCATCGAATCGCATCAAACATCGACCTGAGCCTGAGAAGGAAGGATATTACTGCTAACTGATATCAACTGCACTACCCTCTCCGACTCAGCTCCTCCTCTATTTTAGGTAGGAGCTCCTCATGGGACTTGTTCCAAGCTGATGATGGCGAACCATGATCGATCAAGATGAGGCCAACACGGGGAGGAGAGGAAGAAGGAATGGTCATGAGATATTAGAAACAAAGTAGGAAGATCTGTTCTGGACCTATTCCGTATCTTCCACCGTCAACCTCAAGATATTCGATAGCTAGTACACAGTATACCATGTTGTGAGCAGCGTTTTCATATACGAATTAAATACCATCAATCCGACACTTGTTTCTTCTTCGTTAGGTTCACACTCTCCCTCTTTAGCACGTGGAGTAGCGTCTGACTGGACTCAAGGATCTTCATATAGGCGGCCTCCGTCTCTTGAATGGTCTTGTCGTATTCGTTCCGGGCTTGGGTCTTACGAACGAGGGATTCTGCAATTAAATGGCGCGCGGTCACGAGACACGGGCCTACCGTTTATTCTTTGGAGACGATCCGTGAGCACCGCCAGCTCCTTCTGGATCTTACCCTTGTCCTCTTCCTCCTGAAGGAAACCCGCACAGGTTCGATCCGCAGCAGCGCCACTTCGACCACCTTGAGTATCTGCCGGTTTAGTTCCTCACGCTTTTCCCTCAAATCCTCAATGCACTTAACAAGCTCGCTGTTGTAATTCTGCAAAGTCGATCCTTGGTTCGACATCAGATAAGATCCTTACGTCAATGAACTACTATGTCGAGAATAGCGAGGAAAGATAAGAGTGGTGGTCACGCTTCGGACCTGATCTGAATCTTTACCCCAGGAGATAGTTGATTCCTATTCAGGTGGTAGACTCCCCCACCTATGGGTCGGACAAGATACCAAGGTCGACTATTTTAAGATACGTTTCATGCCCGCTAGCGACCCTTTCCGGTAGCATGGCCTCGACTATAACCTCCATTATGACAATCATGAGAAATCGCGATCGGTCTCTCACCAACGAACTCAACTCATCCGATACTCGGCTCCTGCATCTTCAAGATCTGCGCCACGTAAAAAGCGCACGCCATCGTAATCGATTACTGTTTGTGCGTGCTAGTTGTCCCCTCCCAAGACTTCCGTACTAGATTAACTTCCCCCATACATTATGTGTCGCTTAGTGCTCTCCTAAATCTATCCCATATCATGCCTCGTCGTCAACCCCTCCGAGTGAGCGATGCATTCGGTCTATCGGACTCTGAAGACGAGGGTGTCATTCCAAAAGACGCCAAGTTGTCCAACAATCGAGGTCCATTTCATTTCGCCGTCTCCGAGGATGTTATTACTCTCTGTTCTCGCAGGCTCCAGCACCGGTGTGACCATGAACGTTAACGGTACTGTGCGGTCTAAGAAGTACGCCAACCACTCCTTATTCCAGGGTCACACTAGCGTAAGGGCCTCAGGCCAGTCCTTATGGCTCTTTATGTGCCTTTGATATCAGGTTTACGGTGGTTTTATGCACCATGAGAAGGTGCTTGAACAACAGCCCCAAGCCGAATCGACTGAAGGTGTGGCTTATACCCTAAATTGAAGCATGGTCATCACAAATCTTACCGCCGACCAACGACTTAGGTATGAGCAGCATTCTCGGTTCCCGAGAGTCAGAGGGAGATTCCTCGAGTGAGAGAGGCGACCGACCGTCCACAACCAAGCGGAAAAATGCATCGCTTTCTAATCAACGTGATGACGAAGGTGCGCTAGGAGGTTCACTCGTGCTTTGTTTCGGAGGTGTATCGGTTTTCCTTTCGTCGTCGTTGGGGTCATTTTGATTTGCACTATCCTTGTGCTTTGGACATTATAGTCACTCCGAATAAGAAGACGATGAGAAGGAGATCTTCATCGCCATCTAAGACCCAAGAAAACGGCCGTCCGACACAAGTGCAGCAGCCAACGCAGTTCATCTGTCATCTGTGTGCTCGCAAATTCAAGTCGGCCGCTCATTTGCTGAAACACGAGCAACTCTCTACTTTGCATCGAAACAATCTCCTGAAGAAAAAGGAGGAGGAAGCTGAGCTCACTGTTGCATCGTCTTGAGGAGAAGGGCGTCAGTTCATCCCTTGTACTATCATTTTACCATACTTTTGCACATTTTGTGAAGACAGAAGATGAAAGTTGCGTTTCAGTGTTACGAAGCTCAAGTTCTGCCGGTTGTGATAGGAGTTTATCGGTAAATTCGGTAGCAATGATGAGCAAGAGCATGTAAGAATTTGTAAGGTTTGTTTTTTCGATGGAGAAATCATTTCCACTAAGCCAACTTTATGTCCGACCAACTCTACTGGAACAATATGTTCGTAAACGTACATGCTTTGCCTGACTCGCATCAACTTGAGACGTTCTAGATGATCTTGATGTTGAATTCGTGTTCATTCGACTTCGGACATGCAATAAGACCAAAAGTTAGTAAGAGGATTCACTCGCTGGGAACATCAAAACGGCGATAGTTTCTTGACAATTTTTGACGTTGCAAGAGTTACTTCATCCAACAAATTGTGCAGAGGGGCAGTGATGGTCGCCGAGGTGCATCATATTGGCGCTCATGAATGATAATCACTAATCTTGGATGATCTAGAAGGACTCTCTGGATCGTTTATTGTCTCCACGTCACCGCTCGCACTTGCGTGTGCTTGCGTGTTGCACGCGTACCCATGTTGATGCTCATGCGAGTCAGATATTTCGGCAGTGAATGGTCGATGGGTTGTAGCAACAATCTCATCCAAGTGAAATTTCCTGAGACCTTGATGGCGCTGCGTTCAGTCCGAGGCGGCGAACTGATAACATTATCGACGCCTATGTGACGTCATCATGAAAGAATCTGACAGGTTTGCTTTGGTTGTTTTCTACTTTATGACTATCATCCCAAATTGGTCCTACGATGATCAGTCTTCCTGGCCCGGTATGGGCACCAAGGGCAAATCTCAATCACCGGTATCTCTCGAGAGCGCTGCCGTTGATCACTCTATTACTTTGGGGGACCTTCACCTTACTTATGGCATCGTCGATAAACCAATTTTGAATGTTTCCGATCGTGGCATGGAAGTGGCGATCGCCGGAGATCAAAAGGAATACAGAATTAGTAACGTTCGCGACCATGAAAGCGACATTTTCGTTTTGGATCAATTCCACGCTCACTGGGGGTTGACGGACGAGGCCGGCAGTGAGCATCTACTCCACGGTATGTCCTATCCGATGGAGATGCACTTCGTCCATCACAACGAAAAATACGGCACTTTAGATGACGCTAAGGGTAAGACCGGTGGCTTGGCCGTACTTGGGGTCCTCTTTGGAATTGGTGAAGCCAATGAGGAGGTTGGAAAAATACTGAAAGCCGTCAAAGTCGGTGAGAACACTGTTGATTCTATAGACTTGTATGGTCTCATCCCCAAAGATGCAAGTATCAAACTCTTTGGTTATGATGGTTCCCTCACTACACCAACTTGGGATGAGAATCTCCTCTGGCATGTGACGAAAACGACAATGACAATTAGTGAGGAGCAGATGAAGATGCTAAGGTCTATCGTTGGCCCTAGTGGAGACATCATCGCTCCCAATCATAGAGAGGTTCAACCTCTGAATGGGCGTAAGATTTATATCACTGATGGTTTGAAGGAAGAGTTGGACGTTACTTTTAACCGCATGCCAAATACTGTTTGATATACATATCCCGTTTCTAACTGTATGACTCGTTGGTTGCTCAATCACCAGAGGGTTGACATTTTTTGTACAACGGCGGTGAGCGAGTTGATTGTATGGCTAGTGGGTTGTGTTGTATTCCCTCAAGATTGTTCACAATGCCTCACTCGAAAACAACAAGCGACAGCATAGAAATGCTTCATAGTATGCATGAACGATCCTGTATTCTCATCCTCCCTGACAATTCATCAACCGTCCATAGCAGCAACAGTTCCTCATCCCTTACGAGTTCCCTGCTAGCCTTCGTCGGTGTCAAACGCCTCGGTGCACGCCAACAACGCTCGAGTATCTCATCCCATCGTTTACTCCGGCTACTGAAAAGAAGATCACTTCCGTGTATCCGCAGGAGGTCTCACTCGTCGTGTATCGGTGAACTGTGTTGCCGGCTTGTGACCTCCACAATAGCCGACGACGAAGACGGAGCGTCCCTCACCATGGAGAGGTCCTTGGAGGATGGCAATCCCGACTTAGTTCTATCCTTCGCCGCAGAGATACCCTCGGCTCGACTCTGGCCAATTTTATTTCCACTTTGAGGGGGGAGTCCCAACCGTCTCGGTTGGCGTTGACCAATAACGTTGATGGAAGAGCCCTTCCTCGCAGGAGCGGTGGAAGACCATGACCAGGTTCGACCACCTGATGACCCTTGTGAGAGCGATTGATAACCAACCGATCGAGTATCGAGTGAGCAGATTGTGAGTGGGGAGAGGGATCCAGCACTCAGAGGGGCCGACGACGTGCATTCAGACAGAGGCTTGGACCTTCTTCGAAGATTCGAACTCGACTAAGAAGCTCATTCAATGACATTCAAGTCGCCATAACTACTCGTAACGAGTCATGACGTCGTCGAGAGGGGAGTGGCGTCGTCCACTGGCAGGCCTTTATAGGCCTATCACGGCTGTCACCGCTTACGGGCCCGGCAGACCCAGACAACTGAACAGTGAAGCAGTCCGCGAATATTCAACCGATTTAACTCACAGGGGATGACACGACGGCTGATATTTTCTCTGAAACTGTCGTGCGGGATGAAACCGAATGGAGACTCGGTGGCGATGAGGATCTCGGAAAGGTGGGCATATCTGAGGACTGGTCCGAGAAGGATACAGGAGATGTCCATCACCACTCGATGCGTTCCAATGTACTTTCATCATCGTCTCCAATTTCAGCCGCATTTCTCTTTCCTACAATGAGACGAGTCATTCAACACGCAGTGGCAAACAGACTCTGTCGAGTTCCGATTTTAAACTCGCTACAGCGTTCTTCAAGTCTTCATGCTCTCCACGTGAAACGCTCGTCGGTGGTGACCCCCTAGATGTACATGGTGGAAGGCTCTGACCATGCACAGAAGGTCGCCGGTTCGAATCCCACACCTGTCATCCTTACCGCTGATCGCTTCTGGTGGTCAGATCCTCCCCGTTTCCTGTGATTCTCAGTGTTTCGTATAAAGGAAAACGTCTTTTTCATAGTCGCCGCGAATTGCACCGATCGCTGAGTATCTACTAATTCCTCAAATGAAGATGCAGAGAGGTCGATACCGGTGAGAAGAGTCTGTCTCGCCATAGAGGAGCTTTTCCCGACCACATCAGCTGCTACACATACCAATACATGTACACAGCTTGGTGGCTCCACAAAGAATGTTGAAAGAAGCCTAACAGACACTAACGATGACAGTATGGGGAATACGCGCAAGGTCAACTGACTGTGTTGGTGATAAGATTAAAATTCTGGGGAAACTCTGAAAAATTTTTGTGCGAGAATTTCCCAATATAGTGAGTAAAATCCTAACCCCTGCTAAGGGAAGCGAACATATGTTCCAACACTGAATGATGGAGGATAGCTTCACCTTGTGAGTGTAGTTGCTCGGAAGGTGGGTCTAGCAGCAGTAGGTTGAGTCATATTCATAACACACAACGACAGTGACGTGAGGCTCTTGTTGATACTGGCCATCTCCTCTCGACTGTCGGGCCGTTTATCGTGGGATAAGGGACCAAAGCGACACCATCGCTCGCTCCCTGCAACGGATATGTGATGAAAGGACTCTGTCGGGGGCTGATTATGACCTGCCAAGTCAACGACGGTGATGCGCTGTACACCGCAGACATGTAACATGACGAGGGTGTGGGAGCGACTACTGCGATGATTGGAGGCGTTTCGATCGACCGTACGGTTCGCCAGGCCTAAAGGAAAGCCTCAGATTCCGTAGCAATTGTAACAAAGTCGAAGAGTGTGCTGAACGGAAAACGTGGTGGTCATGTTCGTGTGTAACAGACCTAATGCATCTCGTTGGTCACCAGAGTTTATAGTCCTTAACGCCTCCTGGATGTTATTCAAAGGGGCCTTGATAGCATCCACAACGCTACCACACCGAAGTGGAAGAGCAGAGCAAGAGGGCGATAGAAGATCGTAAATCTATAAGGACTATTGCAACCGCCCAAGCCATGGTGGCATTCACCTTCTCCTTGTAAACTTCTACGATGGACACAGAGAGCTCGCCGTGTTCACATTCGTCCATGATAATCTCCAAAAAGGCCCCGACGAGTCCACCGTCCTCAGTGAAGTCGTCACCACCGAAGAGGGAATGCGTTTTGCCGCTGCCAGTATGTCCGCTACATAAACACATCTCAACGAAGTCGGTGTATGCGTGCTCACTAAGCCATGAACAGTATCTTCGGACCAACACCCTTCACGGCGCCTTGGAGGTCCATTCGAGAGAGCAGTTGTGATGACCTGTAGCAGATCACTGATGCCGATTCGAACATAAATATGCTTCTACACTTCGGCATTGGTATTTTCTGGCCCGAAGGCTCGGTCGAAGCGTACGTGTGAACGAGTTCGGCACTCATCGCGTAGGGCTGTGGGGTAAATAAGGAAGTCCTACTATCAGGATGTGGACGGGGGAGAAGATGCTCTCACCCCTTCACACGTCACCAAGGACTCCCGACGACGACCGATTACTGGTGCTGGTCGCACTCGAGCATAGACACTGACTGTTGATCGTGGGGAGTTAGGATGCATATGGAGACCACATCGTTAATGATGGGTAAACAAGGAGAGGATGCTCATGACTAATCACGTAAGGCTCTCATCAGCTTTTCCATGCAATAGTGGCCGCCAGTCATCGCGATAATATCATCTTTATAACAAGTCATTACGGCGAGTTCTCTTCGACATAATTTGCCGTTGAGTTGGGCGCTAATCGTGTCTACTGTGACCAACACGGTTACAGTGTATCTTTGATCTGGTGGAGGCAGTTTTCAATGAGGAGTTCTGCAACCAATTAACTGTTACTGCACAATCATAACCAGTGAGTGAGAAAACTGATGATGGGACTCTCAACCCGTCGGGACAGCATTTAAATGTGATCGAATATCGTCTCCGCCAC
>NW_003206658.1:1092475-1093642 GCF_000006405.1 Perkinsus marinus ATCC 50983 | reverse complement strand
CCATCGAATGAAAGTGAGCTTTCATTGGTCGAAATTGGTCTTGTGTTCGACGAAATTGAACTTGCGTTTCCGAATTCATAAATTTCATTTACGAATTTGAACTTTCATTTTCAACCGGTCTACGAAAATCGAACTTTCATTTCGAATTTGAACTTTCATTTCACGAAAAACATCTTTCACTTGTCGAAAATCAAATTTCATTCACCTAATTTGTTCTTTCAAATTGTTGAATTTGAGATTGAAAAGGTGTAGATGATCTTGGTGTTGGGCACCTGCTTTGCCCAAAGCTTCAACATATGCCATGATGGCATCAGCGCGCGCCAGGGGTGGGGGCCCCTGAGAGAGCGCGCCCAAACCTTTCACGCAATCGCGCAGGTGCGACCTGCCTATTGAATAGGGCTGGAAATGAAAAAGCTAAATTTAAATGGCCCGTGGAAATCGGCTGATTATCCGTGTACACATAGATCTCTACGCTAATGGGTGTCCTCTCAAGTATGGTTGAAACTGAAATCCTGTGACCAGAGATTGGTATTGAAATGTTCGGATCCACATGTTGATGCGTGCGTGTGGCGCGCGCAAAAGTATCGTCAGAGCAGTTTTACGGGAGATAGGAGATTGATTCGATGAATCGGGTTCTGAGATCTTCGCCTATTAGTGGTACAGTAATGCATGGGCATGACATGTTCCATGGTATATGCGAACTCACGCTCTGGTGTAATGAATTTCATATTTTTGTATTCAACTGGTGTCTTTGGTTGCACATGCTCCATTTTCCTAGAGCATCTATCTCATGCTGGAGACTCCAACGCTCCAGCGCGGAATGTTGTGGATGGCCTGTGTTCGATACATGGCTCAAGTGTTATAACTCTATTGGTGTTGTTCAGTTCAAACTGATTGTGTTTGCAATGTGGGAAATGATGCATGGGGAGGTAGTAATATATGGGCAGTGATATACGGACGATAATATGCTACACAAACATACTCCATTGACATAGTGTGATACATCGTTACTGAATATTCTCGAGAACTTTGAGTTATACAATTCTCGTAACGGATTCCACACTTGTGCGGTTAAATTGACCTCATATTGCGGTTTTCGTTCGAGCCAGATGGCTCGCGAAAACCGCTCTCTCTTTCTCTCTCGCTAAAGTAACCTTTGGGGGTTAG
>NW_003206658.1:1090939-1092375 GCF_000006405.1 Perkinsus marinus ATCC 50983 | reverse complement strand
TTCTCTCCACCTGTGAGGACACCAATCCTCGACAGTAAACAACACTTTCTCACTTCACCAAGGTGGATGTCCACCACTCTATTTCAGTTCCGTGTCGATTCGAACTGCCTCCTGATGCCTTCTCCCGTACAGCTCCCCTCAACATTAAGGACACATCAAGTGATAAAGGAGTGGTATGCAATACATCGTTGAGACCAGGGTAGGACTAAACCAACAACACTCCTCCTCAATAGGTACTCGACCACTCACAATCAATCTCCTCCCATTATCATTTCCCATCTCCATCTTCTCATCCTCCGGCGTGATGTAGGGTACACAAGGCCCCTGGAAAGCGGCCGTCTCGTGCGTTTGGGGTATCGCCAAGTTCAACCTGTACAAGGGTTAAGCAGGAGTATCCGAAATCTCAGCACTACACCGGCAGAATCATCGGTTTATGACCATCAGAGTTAGCTGAGATGATTTCCTCAACTTTATCGAGCTGAAACGAGTTTAGCTCAGCCGACTGGAACTGTGCTTTGAATCGTACTTCTTTCGATGAGCATACGACAGCGATGACGACATCAACAACATTGAGTAGCCACTTGATGATGGTGTTCTGGCCAGCATCCTTCTCCCGATCGGAGGCATTTCGACGATCACGACCAGCACCATTATTCGACAAATCCTTCTTTTCCATGGCGAGCAAGTTGACGCCTATAGGATCTAGAACCTGATGACAGGCAAAGGAAAGGAGCGCTATTGATAATCGTTGGTTCAGCGCTATTGATAATCGTTGGTTCAGCGCTGTTGATAATCGTTGGTTCAGCGCCGTTGATAATCGTTGGTTAATCGCTGTTGATAATCGTTGGTTCAGCGCTGTCTATAATCGTTGGTTCAGCACTGTTGATAATCGTTGGTTCAGCGCTGTTGATAATCGTCGGTTCAGCGTTGTCTATAATCGTTGGTTCAGCACTGTTGATAATCGTTGGTTCAGCACTGTTCATAATCGTTGGTTCAGCGCTGTTGATAATCGTTGGTTCAGCACTGTCTATAATCGTTGGTTCAGCGCTGTTGATAATCGTTGGTTCAACCCAAGCTATGAATACAGGTAGAATTATAGTGACACTTTCTGGAATTTTTAGTGACCAGTGACGTTTTCCCATCACTTACAATAATGCGATCCAGTGTAAGCCAAGCATCGACTCCACTGCTCTTCCCATTCGTCGATCGTGCTCTACCATGCGAGTATTCATAAGGAGGCATTCTTGTGTTCGTTGGGCCACTAAGGTGCTTCAAAATAGTACCTACCACACCATCGTCAAATCACCCACATGAAGAGGTACTTACTCTTCCCTGCTCCGCAATGCAGACTGAGGGCAGTTACAACGAGGAAGTTGCGGTTCTTCGTGAGACTCTTCTCGATGGGAGATGTGAATTTGAACTCAACCTACCATAGG
>NW_003206658.1:1083083-1090839 GCF_000006405.1 Perkinsus marinus ATCC 50983 | reverse complement strand
TCTTCATCCACGATAGACGCACTTAAACTCGGCATCGACTTCTCCTCCTCGTCGGGCTCTGAATAGGTCCATCATCTCCATAACAAGCGTGCCCACCTACTTCCACGAGTGTCATCTCTGGTAGCCTGAGATGATGCCTTCAACCCCTCAGGACGCCGCTTCAATATCATCTTCGGCCCGAGGGCTCTAGAGGGAAAGGTCGGCTTCCTGAGAACGAGACATGAAATGTTTATATCAACACTGAAGGACACGAGGAGTGTATAAAGTTATCAATACTTTCTATAAACAGCCTCTCACCTCTCCTGGGCATCGTCATCATCATCATCCTTCTTATTTCCCTCACTCGAAGACGACGACGATGACGTTCCGGAAATCATAAATGGGAAAACACTATTATAAAATATTTTCAGTCTCCAAAACCAGTCTCCTGCAGCCGTGTTGGTGATAGTGAAGAAATTATGGGGAAATTCTATCTGATTTTCCTACACGTTCTCCACCCTAAGTCACTTGTAAATTTCAGGGAACAAGTAAGTTCTCCAACCCAACAAAGCGAATTATAGAAACTCATGGACTGATCTCAGTTTGAGCACATCTGCTGGAAGGAAGCTCGGGAAAACTCATGAATCTTCCAACTGTGCGCAGAATACACATCTGAAAATATTTCCATTACAACAGTCACTACTCTTCCTCCTCTACCATATCTCTCTCGATCGCCGTGCACTCCTCAAGCCGATCTCGGATGAAGTTCGGGAGCTCCCTTCTGATCAATGACTAGATAGGCTCCCACCCCAGACTCAACTCATTGACGTGCTCAAAATCCATACATGTCAACGAGCTACATCGTGAGCTTTAAATTTACTCACTTGATGTACAATGGAGTTTCACGACCCGTTTTGCGTGAAGTGGCGACGTAATACTCCGTGAAAACCCCAATATTCGCGGTGATATACAGTAATCGTGGAATACTTTCATCAGTGTTTCTCATATCACTAGGGTGGTGAAGCTCCAATGAGCTCAAACGTAAAATGAGTTCTTTCCCTCGCAGCTACCTCAAGACCTCAGTGGCTCGTTCTACCCTTTCCCGTTTTCTTCCAATATCAACTTCGATCTCTCTCAACTCCGTATCAAGCTGCCTGATACTTCCTATAATTCCCTCAACTTCATCACCATCGTCAACCTATGCAAACCCTAAAGAGCTGCTGCGTTCTCTTACTACTACTTCATTTAGTAAATCAACCATCGTCGTCAACTTCCTTATTTTCCCTCTAGAAATATCTTCAACTTCACCAAGGTCGGATACAAAAAAGGCCCGTCGAGCTACCGTCTCTCGACACGCCTCCATATACCTACCCCGACACGACCTAAGACGTTTCTCCATAATTCCTGGGAGAGGAATTTCCATAAAGCCACGTTTTGAACTAACATCTTCAACTACGATCAACCATCATAAACAATTCTTTAATTTTCATATTGACTGTTGACTAGATGAATCACCACCGATGCGCTACAAATAACACCAAAGTGGATACAAATACTATTATATCTCCTCTCTG
Organism: Perkinsus marinus ATCC 50983; assembly: GCF_000006405.1. Lineage (NCBI taxonomy): Eukaryota > Perkinsozoa > Perkinsida > Perkinsidae > Perkinsus > Perkinsus marinus. The sequence continues at coordinate 1,089,286 of NW_003206658.1, read as the reverse complement.
GCTGAACACAGGCTATATTTTCCAATGAGCAACTTCATTAACGTCTTATATTTAAAACCGTTTCATGCGTAATGCTCAAGCATCAATACGCTTCTCTCAAGTCCTTTTCCTAACCACCCTAATTCCTTTCCCTACTATCATCATCCTATGCTGTTTTACACGGTAGGAGCCAGCTAATAGCCCCTCCTAAGCGACTTCTAACACGTTGCTCTCATTCTTCTTCCTTTTCGCAACCATAACCTCCAATAGGTAACGACAGTTACTGTGATTTTATTCACATTTTAATCAACTACATAAACCTCCTCACATCTCGAGATCTTCCCAACGACTTTGCAACACGTTAGCCTCAGTCGCGTCCAACATACGTATCCTCCTGCCCGCCGTTTTGAGCTTTTCCGAATAAACTTCCGAGAGGCCTGAACCCAGCGACGATCCCCCCTAATTTTTGTCTCCACCAAAGATCAGGAAACCATACAGCTTTGAGAGATAGCATCCCCCAGGGTTTGATAACAAGGGGGTAAACGTTTTCAATGTGATGACATTCACAGTGGAAAATTCACAAAAAAGTTTTCCCGGCAACATTATAGGTTCCTCGATGATTCTCCAACAGGGATCAATCTATCTGAGAAATAACATCCCCCAGAAATCGGCAACAGATCGAAAAATGTTCCTCATATGCAGACATCCACATGGAAAACCAATCGAAGCTTTTGAAAATTCAAAATGAATTCCCCCCAAGAACATTATAGATTCCTAGTCTCTACTCTCACCTCCAATTCTCTCAATGGCTTCCCCCTGATGCCTTATAGCAACTCTCACTTCCCTCCACGACGATGCCAAGCCCTTCACCTGGAACCCCAAAACTAAGAATCTCCTCTATGATCAAGTCCTACCCTCTCGTCCAAATCACCCAACGATTTAACCAAATCGGACGAAATTACCCCCGTTGAAACGTTCTCTTTTGCCAACGACAACCTACACAGTACTTCTCCTCCCCCTATAGCCAACAGCCCTCCCAGCTACCTTCCAACGCCTCCATTAGCCTCTCTAGTGAACGTAGTGATAAACGCATTCACAATTCCACCAAAGATCGATTTCCCATCATCACCAGCAGCAGCAGCAGTAGCAGTCACTTCTCCATGTACCGCATCACGAGCTCTTTTGTATCTAACACGCAGTAACCTAAGATACGCCTCCCCAAGCCCTTCAACCTACTCACTTAATCTCTCCCATGAATATGTCAGAAATGTAATGAACGGCAGGAAAGACGCAAACTCCTCCTCAGCCGTCAGTCGCATAAGAAAAAGTTCCAAAACCAAACGTAGACCTTCTACCTCGGCAGCAGCGAATGAAGATACAACCTGTCGGATAATAATAATTTCATCACCATTGCATTTATCACTTCCTACTCTTTTTCTCGGCAACGGTGGGATAATTCTATCCGGAAAAGTTTCCACGAGACTTTTTCTGAGCCACAAAAAATCCGAAAATTTCCTTTTTACGTAGGAAATCCTCCGCTCGCCGTCCCTACTAAAAGTAGAGTCAATCTGAAGGATACAATTGTGCATAACAATACATCATTATCATCAGCGCCCTACGTCGTAAATGACCACTTGTGCCAGGCCTTCCCCAGCCGACGTAACGCCGGTTATTCTCACTTCAATGCTCCTACTACAGCCCTCCACATGCATAGAAAAAACAGGAATCTTCACTGTGCGCTCACGAGGAAATATCTTAGGTTCCCCAACGATTGATACAAAACAGGTCCACAACCATCAGAAACGTTATCATGCCTGCATCGGTTTCTTCTTGTCCGCCGGATCAACACTATCGAAACTAAGATGTAGAAAAATGCAACTAAATGAGATCTCTTCGAAGACCAACTTGATCTGCTCATCCTCCCCATGAGCCATCACGAGGTTCCTCGCGTCGCTTCCCCTCAGGCACGACTTGTCACCAGCATCACGCGGCTCCTGGTGGAGGATCGTTCGAACTACGTATCTGCAGAAAACAAGACCTATTTAACAAGCTTTCGTTCGAGAAACACTCTAAGAAATGTGAGGGGAATATATGCACTTTTGTGGGAATATATATTTGATCTCCTCAACTGAGCTCGTAAGTTTCCTCACGAATTCTCACCATATTCTGAAAATCCACACAATTTTCGGTAGAATTGTACAAAAACCAACGGTAATTTCCCAAAATTTCCGCATGATTTCCATATTTCTCGCAACGCATGTAGTTCACCATGTGTTGGTGACAATATGAAAATTCTGAGAGGAAATTTCGGGATTTTTTTTGGTTTCTGTACACTTGTACGACGAGAAATCATGTGAAAACTTCTATAATTAGAAAGTAACCACTCCAACTTAGCTGAGGAGAGCGAACATATATTCCAACACACCCTCCCCAATGTCAACCACATGTGTTGATTACAATATTAAGAAATCTTCCGGAAATGTGTACACTTCTCCCAATTCGTATATAAACTCCTATGAGTAGTGAGGGAAGTATTGAGCTCAGGTGAGGAGAGCGGACATATGTTCCAACACTCCCCCCCTCCTTACGTTTTCAAAGGCCCCATTCTGTACCCCAATGGTTGAACCTGTACGATATCTCCCAATCGACACTCGGAGTTCTCATCATGTGCCCATATCTACGATGAAGAATAGGAGGAGGAATCTTAGGTTCCCCCTAGGAAGATTCAAATGAGGTTGGTTTACCTTCTTCGTGTACCGAAAGGTCTTCTTATACCTCATGACATGCATGAAGCGATCGCAGAACACTCGGACACTTTTAGGGTGTTTATCGTTAACTACAAATCCTATCATCTCATTACCGGGCATCTTGTTCTTCATATCTAACACACGCAAGAAATGTACATGGGCAACTTCTGAGAGGAAATTTCGAATATCGAAATGTCTGATGGAAATTCTGAGAGTAAATTTCGGGATTTACTCCTTCGAGTTTGGGTAGAAGTGTACAGAAACCAACAAAAATTTCCCGAAATTTCCTCAGAATTTTCATATTGTCACCAACACACGTAGTTGAGAACGTGCATACTTTCCCACACTGGCTTCAATGTTTACTCTCAGAAGAAGTTAATACAAAATCATCATAATTACGTGCAACTCCACGATGTTATGACCGACACCAAGGCTCACGAGTTGACGAAGGAGTGGTATCACCAACAACAACAACAACAACAACAACAACAACAACAACAACAACAACACGAGCGTTGCCCACATGTTCGTAAATATCCAGCAGTCTGTCTCTGCCAGTACTTATAATGCCAATTTAATGCAGCCGTTGAGCGGACAAACATGGTGAAGTAGGGGAGCTTAAGAGAACTGAATTCCTCAATGTTCTCAACGGTAAACCAACTGTTACGAAAATCATCCATCCTCACACTGAGAGGCTCCTCGGCTGCTGACCTCTAGCATCTCGACAGATTCAACAAGATCAGTGATCATACAATTCGATCAGTTATACTATAGGGAGTTTCTGAACCTGAGTCCTTCCCATCATTGTAGTTGAACAGTAAGTTACCATCACTCATATTCTCCAACCCTCGTGACAGTAAGAACACTCAACACGATTCGAACAAAATTTGGTAAAGACGTTACTCGATAAGAGACCTCTCCCCTCATCCTCTTCCCTTCATTTCCTCATCAGCATACTCCACATACGACTGGGCCAACTCCGGTGTGATACGTGGTCTCACTCTAGACAAGCCTTCATCGATCAACTCTCGAGTTAATTCCATACTGCCCGACCTGATAGGATGAAAAGTTAAATAACGAAACTCACTTCGCTCCGCTGTTGACCTGTTCTCTATTTCCCTCCTGACTGCTACCATGCACGCCTCCTTCACCACAGCGACGATCTCAGCCCCACTATAGCCCTCTGTTGCCGAGACGAAATGATCATCTATATCATCATCGCTCACTGCATGTGGTACCTGCCCCCACCCAAGGTATCATAGGTCGATGACAGTAAGATACAAAACAGGCCCGAATGGAGGCCACCTTAGCTAGAGCTCCTCTCCATATCTTTCCTCGGGCATCGCTGTCAGGCAGGGGGACGTGGACGAGTCGATCGATCCTCCCCGGTCTCAGCAAGGCGGCATCCATCGCCCAAGGACGATTAGTAGCAGCTATCAAAACCACACCTGCAGGGAAATCCATACCACACCTCGCGTAGTTCGTCAGACCCTTACCCGCGCCAGCTTGACCACCAACTCCATCGAGCTCAGTGAGCAGCTGAGCCAGAACTCTATCGGCTACTCCTCCGCCTCCTGTCGCCCTAGAATAAGAAGGGATTCCGTCACGCGCCACGAAATTGCTCCCTTCACCTCTCCTGCCCGATGGCATCAACCTCATCAATGAAGACAACCGTTGGAGCAGCTTGTCGAGCCTTCCGGAAGAGGTCTCGGACCTTCGCCTCAGAGTCCCCGACCCATTTCGAAAACAACTCTGGACCTGATAAACATACCACTCCTCCTTCACCTCACGATCGGATGATTCCAACCACCTCCTATAGTGGATTATATACCACAATATTCACCCCGGATCCACATTACGAACAACTACGATAAATCCTCAATGGTTCGCTATTGACAGTTACTTCAATGAGCCATGCATCAATACGCCCCCTACCTTTGATGCTGATGAAGTTCATCTCCGTCTCAGTAGCCACCGCTCGAGCCAGCATCGTCTTAGAACATCCAGGAGGGCCGTAGAGTAGTATACCCCTCGGAGGTGCTACCCTAAGCAGGTGACTACCATCACCTCACCACCACCACTACTACTACTACTACCCCATTTCAGCAAACAAAGCACTGTGAGTCAACGGCCACACTACAGCTTCTATTAGCTTCTTCTTAACGTCCTCATAGCCTCCTATATCCGACCATCTCGTCCTCGCTACCTGATTATTAATACCACACTTCTTCCACAACCTATCAACAATTACCTCCACAATGAGCTCCTTCAGTGCACTAGGTTTGATGAACTTCAAAGCCTCCTGGACATGTCTCAACTCCACGCCCGCTGTCGAACCTTCGTTCATCGCCAGAGAACAAGCACGAGACAATAAGGCCTAGACAGATGCATAAAAGCGTCACGCGCCATAAAATTCGATCAACTACTTTCAAATCGGCCCCCACGAAACCGTGCGTTTTCCTCGCTATTTCGTCGATACTTGGCCGAAGTCGCTCTTGCACCGCTGGGGGGAAGTCCCGATGGAGAACCACTCTGAAACAGTTTTCTGCTGGTATCAACCATTTCGACGACCCCAGTCCCCCAAACAAAGGTGTGACCAGTCAGAGGTATCTTAGGTTCACTCTGGTAGGATACAGTCGAGGCCCCCCTGCATCTCTATTGACTTAATAGGCGTAGTTGCTAGAAGTGTTGGGGGTATACATGTTACCTTTCCTCAACTCAGTTCAGGAGTTTCCAAGGCTAATTATACAAGTTTACACACGAACTCGGGCAGAAGTGTACTAAAACCAAGAGTAAGAATCACCCAAAGTTTCCTCAGAATTCTCCTATTGCCACCAACACATGTAGTTGATCGTGTGCATACCTCCCTCCCCCCCCATCCTGGTTACTAGTACTCTATAATGTCCTTCCTCCCACTCTCGTCAGGGACACCCACTGAGACTTCAAGTTCGAATCGACCAGCTCGACGGGCTGCTGGATCGATGGCATTCGGCCTGTTGGTGGCGCCCAAAACGACCAAGGGGGGATTAGAACCTGCGCGGCAATAGGTACGCATCAACGCGGCAACATGACTATACCACTGAACCAAAGAGGACGTACCTTGGCTCATGAGGCCAGCTCCATCCATCTCCGTAAGCAAGGAGGCCACCATCCTCCTCTCTGCCTCGGTGCCCGAACTGTTCCCTCTACCCTCCCGATCGGGACAAACTGCATCAACTTCATCGATGAAGATCAGCGAAGCCAATCCAGAGTCACGACATCGCGCAAAGAGACTGAATATAAAGCAATTTAGTTGCATGGTAGTATCCAAGCTTCATCTTTGGACGACCCAAGTTCAATTCCCAAGTAGCATATTTTCTATCGATGATACACCCACAACTAGCCAAGACCCCATCACCTATGCACTGCCGCCTCTCCCTTCGTAGTAAGCTCAGTCGACTTCACCAACTCAACATGGATTGCCGTACCCGCTGCCTA
>NW_003206658.1:1068543-1082983 GCF_000006405.1 Perkinsus marinus ATCC 50983 | reverse complement strand
CCCGCCAGGCCGCCAACTCTATCAAAACCCCGAATTTTCGATGCATCCGACTTTTGCTTTTCCTTCACCAAATTGACCTTCACGACAGTACGAGGCGTTACGAGTCCCCATCCCCCCTCATGGCTGGTGGTGAATCGAGTAACTCTACCATTAATGACAACCGCGACATCATCCTCCTTATCCAATACATACCCCGTGATAGACCGCGCCAGATAATTCACCATCTGCTTGGGAAGCTCTTCCCCGCATATCTCGCTTAGATGAGCATCCTCCGAAGTGAGCTCAACTTCACAGAGATCCTCAAAATCTTGCCTAAATTTCTTCACTTCAACCTCCTCGAACCCCATCCATGCCGGACAGTACACCTTTGCCCCCTTCACTTTACCAACTATACTACACACCACTACCCTCTTCCGTTCAGGGTGGCCTTTCTCCATGACAAGGACCAAGGATCCATTCGAGACACCGGCATTTTTCCCCACGACTTGTGAGATTCGTACCCGTCTCGCCACTGCGTTATCATCAGGAACGACCAACACGTAATTCCTTTCGTCCTCCTCATCCACCAACGCCGCTGCTGCTGCCTCTGAAAGACGATCTCCTGAACTCGTCGACACTCGGGGCATTTAAAACGAAAATACCACCTTCCCTAGGAATAACCTCACTGAATTCAACAGGCCATCCATGAACTCCTCATTCACTCACCAATCCTTATCGAGTTGAATACCACACCTTCCCCAAATTCCTGATGAAAGCCATATAGTCCTTCCGAAGACTGCGTGTTGTATAATCAGAGACCCGATAGCAAGTCCGCCGAAGACGAATCACGTGTACTCACAAGCCTGTGAATCACCTATCTTCCACCTCCGGCCCTCGCGTCCTCTCTACAAGACATCATGAAGATGTTTAGACCTAGGCAACCGTACTTTAAGAGATGACCCTTCCGAGTTGGATGTTGAGCATAGAAGGTTGCAGAATACAAGGAAATTCAAAAATACACCGGAAAATCGGAGGAAAGGTCCACATATAAGCAAACATTACCCAACTCATCCGCCAGTTCCATGTCATCGTTGTTCGTAGTGAAACTCTGGGCCAACCTCTTTTTCATGCAAAGGAGTTGTTGGGCATTGTGTCTTTTCATCTTCTATTTAGACACAAATGACATTCACTAGCCCTATGCTATGAATCCTAGCGCTAGGGCCTTTATATATTCATTTATTATGTTAAATAAGCTTCCACAAAGTCTTGTACTTTGCGTTAATCCCTAATCATTTAAACTTTTGGGACAAACTCCTGCCTCGGCCTCCTGACTTCTTCAACGGGCCAGAACAAGGCTTTCACTCAGAGTCCTAAGACGCGTACAATTCACTTATTCTCGACACAACGAGAGCGGATGGCATTTAATGGACTTATTCGAGAATCTCCCAGGATTTGGAAGACTACACTGTGGGTCGAATGATCAAGCCTAGATCCAGCTGATAGTGTACTATGTGTACACACAACAGCTATGGTCAGGGTCAGCCCGATGGACAACTTTAGGCAAATCCTTACTACGTGGTCGGAGGTTAATAGAAGAGAGAGAATAGAGTTCCTTTAGTAATGCTCAGGCTGCCTGAGGGTTTGCCTGAGTCAGGCATACCCTAACCAACGATAGTTGAGTATTAGTCAGTAAAAAGTAACGCATTTTTCCATATGCGTACCAAGCCAGGTATCCGTATTAGGCACAAACATGCCCTCTACCTATCCTCATCCACTCAAGCATAGTAACGTAGCAATAACAGCCTACGACTATGCCGTAGGTAATCCCATGAGAGATGTATACCTTATTACGATGAGCTCGACCAGAGGACATGGAAAGTGAAGATATACTGACGACGGAATTGGCAGCCACACGAGTCGGGCCATCAGCTCTTGGTGCGACAGCAACAGAAACAGGCCGATAGGCAATTGAAATATCGTCAGTTGGAGGGGTCGCAGGTTCGATCCCGGCACTTGCGTTTTTCGTGTTTTTGGTATTTCACTGTTCAGCGGTGAAGAGCAGTAAAATCCTCATGAAGATTGCAAATGCCTGTGAACGATGAAAAAAGAGTTCTAAAAGCGTTATTGTTATGCGAGTGTTATATGCACCCGGTCAGCACTACACTAAAAGCCTTATTTTAACTGACGATTGTCCAAACTTTGTTTGGCTAAGGGCAGTTCGCTATGTAGACACTCTCCACGATCTTGACCACACTTTCTCTCTCTGAAACAAAACTGTTAAAACCAAAGCGAGTGCTCGACTCGAACCTAGAGCCTCACGAATGCGAGCTTTGTACCTTATCGTTTAGACAATCTCAACTTATTGTTTCTCCCTTTGTCGTTCGTGTCGAAACTTTCGCTATTATTCCCTCCAGTGCGCCGTTTTCAACTCGCTTACATAGTTCTTTCTGGTCCACTATCTTGGGGATGACCTTTCCTACCATGCTGATTGTGTTCCTCACAATGTGAGCTTTGTTTGATGGTCCATTGTTTCATATTAGTCTCGATCCCAACTGGTACTTGGCAAACTTGTCATCCCAAACGACCTCAGGTGTTATATTGTCACCTTCTTCGAAAATGATGTCCTCTATGAGTCCCTACGATCGCCCTACTGTCGAGGAGTCCCCCAAGGCCTGGTCGTCATCCCCCACAAACAGCTCCTATTCTACTGTCTGTTCTACTCCTACTAGTATTAGTTCAGGAGACTATTACTACTATGATGACAGGCAGTGTATGGTCATTCTAGATTGGGATGACACCATTATGCCTACTGGGGTCCTCACGGATCATGGAGGAAAGGTAGTAGGGAAAGGACATGTTCGATGGATATAACACCTTCCTCACTCGTGGTTGAGTGAATGGATACCACCGTGTTGTTGACGTTGCGATAAAAGTATTCAACTAGCGAATACGTCACTCGGATGAGCGATATGCTCTCAACAGGGAGTTTAATTTCGCGGATGGGAGAAGATATTTCGACGCAAAATACTGGGGTCAACCTCTCCTCGTCATTTTTGGAGGAGCCTGTCAATCTAATAGACTCTGGTTATGTATCTCCTCTGTTTCAGTTAACCATCTCGAGTGTATACACGTCAGTGGTTGAGGGGTTCCTCACCCTCCTACTCCGTCTTACTCGAGGTAACGTCTGCGTGCTAAGCTCTAGTACAGAGGGTTGGGTACGGGAGAGCTGTTCCCTCTACCTTCCTCGGCTACTCCCCCTATTGGATCGCATCAATGTGGTACATGTACCCAAAAACCACTTGACGAGAGGGATCAAGTAGGCTGTTGGCACCGAGCTGATGCCAAGGAAAGGAGGAGTATTTCTCAGGCAAAAGGAGGCGTCAGCTGTTAAAGTGGTCAGCCAGTGGTACTCACAAATACCTAGAGGGAGCGGAGCATCGCAGGTAGGTTATAATGCCCCTACTCAGATTCGAACCGGGGACCTTCAGGTGCTATTCATTGGCAACCAACCAGGTGATGTAAGTCCAAGTGCTATGATCCGTACTCTCCTTCCCAACACTTCTGTCAAGACGTGTATGCTCAAGGCTTCTCCAACCATCCAGGATATCCAACGTCAAATGGTAATATATCAATTTGCGCAGTCGGAAGATTTTCGTACCGCCGTATCTCTCCAGACGTATTTATATTATTCATTGAGAAGTATCTTGGTTGGTGAAGCTGAAGCCTACTCTGTGGTTGATGCCTGCTCAGAAGATGTTTTAGACTTCTATGCTGCCGATATTGATCGCAGGTTATGCAGTACTTCCGAGTAAGTGGGAGGCGAGCCATTGTTAATATGCATGGGTGATTTGACAATGGTGTGGTATTAGTAACGCTGGAATTATTTTTACAGTTTTTCTAACAGTAGTAGCATATGCAGAAAGCATTGTCACTTCTATTGCTTCAGCGCGTGGGCATTGATCGAACCACTGCCTAACATTCATGTTTTCAGGCAACAGAAACAGCAGCCCAATGATGATGGAGTATCTCATTGAGTTGAAGACAGAAGGTGAGTTGGGCTTGGATACGATGACTTAGTGATGATGATCATTCTTACAGGTGCTCAGCGACGTCTTGGTATTCGTATGATACCATAATTCATTCAACTTCTCTTTCATTTGAGAAGTATCTGTAGTAGTGATGTAAAGTAGTTGTAGAAGATGATAATATCAAGACTGCTGAGAAGAGTGTATAACAATCATACCACTCCTTTCGTAACATATGATGATAACTTCAATTTCATATATTCTCAGTAGTTGATTTTCTACTATCCAAACCCTATTATCACACCAATGTTGTGTTTGATAGTAACAAAGGCACATCTTCAACAACAGCGACTGTGTTCCACGACACAGAAGTGTGTATGTGGTTTTCTCCCTGATTTCCTTAGCTGTAAAAACTATTACTCAACACAACAATAGTAACGATATTTGTAGCGTTGACGCTCTAAGCCTTAATCATCAACCTAAGTGCCCTTGAGTTATGATATTTTAGGCCTCGACAGGCTTCTGCTGCTGACCCCACTTGTTGCCACCCCAGTCGCGACGGGGCTTACGCTCCTCATCGTCACCACCAATGGCGCGGGTAGGGCGCTGCTTGGTCATGGTGTCGGGGAAAGCGGTGGCCTGATCGATGAATCAATTACTGATCACTAGAGTCCCCCATAGTAGTACAGGAAGGTGGAGGTATTGACGAAGATACTCGATGCCATCATCATTGAGGGTATAGTAGTGCCACTGCCAGTTGAACTTCTCATCGACGAGATCTCTGAAAAATGATAAGGTAGGGAGATGGTGGACGATGTGAGGGGGTATTACCTGGAAGAGAGGGACTTCATGATCATCATGACATGAAGGTTGGCAACCTCCATCTGACGATGATGCTTCAAAGTGGGCTTCTTCTCAACAACGATGACGCCCTCCTTGAAGAGATGCTCATAGACAGTACGACGATCCTCCTTTCTGATTAGCACCATGATTATAAGGGCAATGCTTAGGTGGTGGTAGCGGCCTTTGGAAAGGGTAGACGGAAAAAGCAAGAGCGCGCCCGCAGCGTGATCGATAATTATTTGGCGGAAAAGTGTCCCCTGTGGGGTTCGAACCTGCGACCTCATTCCATGTCGGGAAATTGAAGTGCACTGGCGTCTTATGGTTGAACCGCAGACGCTGAGGTTATTATCGGCGCTATTATCAGCGCGAGAGCTTACTCGCGATTGAAGATTCAATGCAAATATCGTAATGTTATCGCCCAAAGTAATTCGTTGAAGTGTGATAGCAGTTTTTGTCGAACACTAAGGATTTCCACCAGCGGCGCACTAGATAGTGAAGAATCATCGCGCGGTTTTCGAAACTCCATCCGCTCCGATCTATTTGTTCTTTATCGATCTTTGTAGTCAACAATAGTAACTCTCCAACAACCGTGTCTCCCCAATGTGCATAAAAGTTTACCTAATATCAAGTTTGCGGAATGATGGGTTCCTTGAGCCTACAGGCTGTAGGTCGTCATCACAGCCTTGCGGTTGAATGGATTTTCACTATATAGTCACGGGTGAGGTGAAAGCGACTCTTCAATTCGCAGTGGTATCTTCGGTTGTTTCACGCACCTTCATACTCGCCCTTGTCTTTGCGTACGGAGAAGTTACTCGTAGTTTCTCTTAGTAACTGACCAGTTCTGCCCGCTCACTGGCCTATGGCCTTCTCTAATGGTGAAAAATTACATGTTTCATTTCTTTGTTGATGCAGACTAAGCGTACCGACGACCATGATGGTGGACGAGGTGTGCATGCGTGCAGGATATTTGATCGATTGGCCTAATCAGTTAGGTTCATCACTGAGCCCATGCGTCCAATCATCGGAACATGGAAACCTGTTGGAGTTGATGATGCCTGCATAACGGAATAGCTGATGGTCACCTCCCTTCGGCGGGTTCCTCGTAGAATGATCACAATCTTCGACTCGAATAAAGTTAGACTGAGAAGAAATTGTTTGATTATGTGCATGATAATTTATTCTCTAGAGTATATCTTTATCCATTTTCCATGGATGAACAAACCCACTCCATGGCTTCCTCTCGGGGATGACCAGTGGCCTGTACTTATTGTATGTATATCAGTACGAATAGAATTATTACTATTGGACTTGAACCTATGGGAAATTCCGATAGGTTTGGCCAACAATGATCGTGGATAAGGTACTACTTACATTTCTCATTGTCATTACTGATAGGTGGATGTCAACTGTCGATGGACCTCGATCTGAGCTCAGCTTTGGTAAATTAAGGTTCATGGCCCCCTACAGTTCCCATCCCAGATGGACGTGCATGGCGGCCGTTATCGGACTCTCTCCGTCTCGCATGATTCGGCTATTGGTATCTTGTCAACATTATATGTTCATTTGAATGTTTAGTTTGTGAGGTCATACCAGGCGGAGTGGAGGGATTCATGATCCACCGTTTTTGTCAGTTGGATGAGTCTATCACTGTTGTCCCCAAGGGAGAGGCTGTGATTTACTCGTGGAGTGGTAAAGGGTTCTCTCTGTCGTCGATAAGATAGTACTACTTCGATATCTCGCTCCTTGGTGAACTCAGTCCAGGGTCTGTTCCTGATGGCCGATTCCCTCAGGAGTTCCGAGTCAGGGCCGGTGCTATCGTGAGGATTTTACGAGAATGGTTCCGTCACCCCACCGGCTGATGACATAGTGGGAATTGATGAGGTAAATATTCACAGTATCGGAATAATTAACGCACCTTGGGCAGTAACGTTGATGTAACACTTCGACGTGCGTCGGTGGAGCAGGCGGGGGCTGGGTGGAGGTCCTATTCGTTTGCTTGTTGAATAGTGATGATGAACACTACACCGTATTTGATTGACACATGCATGTTCTTTGTGATGTTTGTAGTAGAATGAGATGTCTCCGGTGAAGAGTAAGAGTATGACAGGAATCCGAATAGACTCCAATACTATTCGGGAAATACGGATGTACACGACCTCGTAAGGAACAGCCACGGTATGTATACGCGGGCTCGAATCCCACAGGTGTCGTTTTTCCACCTAAACCTCTTTTGTATGTGATCAAAGAGCTCTTCAGGAGTCTCTGTTGTTGCCTCGAGTATGTCCTCCTCCTCCTCCTCTTCGAAGGAAAACATGTCACCAACAGCCGTCAACGCTTTTACGATGATGATGAGCGGAGCGAAGCGATCGACAGCAATTTCGCCTGATAAAAGCAAAGTTGAGGAGCCAGTCGAGAAGAAGAGGAAAATTGAGAAAGTTGAAGAGAAAGAAGATGAAAAAGTGGATGACCAACAGACTGCTGTGGATCAAGTAAGTTTTCCCCCATTTTTTCGATAATTTAGAGTTTCTTTCAGCCCACAGTGGAGGACAAGATGAACTCGGATGAAGAAGAAGTGGATGACGATTATGAAGATGATGATGATGATATTCCGTAACGAGGATGTTCTCTCCGTGATTAACTTTCTTTGTCATTATTCCTCGGAAAATATCAGTAGTTGAATGTTTATCCATAGCTTGACTCTCTAGATCGAACCTTTTCCCTGAGGAAAATCGTTGTGGGGGAGAAATTTCTCATCCCTGGTCGTCTTCAGCACGATCCCTCTGGCAGAGGCTCTAAAGCAGCCTGGCAAGACTGATGCGGAAAAGCTGGCCCAAATCACTAAGGGCACTGGTAAGGTTCCTCTTGGGTTAACATGGTATGTTATGGCCACTACCAGGTCCTTCGTCCATTTGGAAGGTGTCAATTGCAGCTGGTAAGAACTGTTGAGGTGGTTTTCATTGGTAGAGTTAAAACGTTCTTATATTTTCTCACCTTGAAGCGTGGGAATACATCAAAATGATGAAGGTATATATATGCGCGTATATAGTATACCGCACAAATCATATGCGTATACGGGCGTGAATGTCCCCGTCCTGTCGAGGGGCGTTCGTAAGATGTGACGTGTTTTCCGTTTTTATCGGCCCTCTGGTATTAATTTTATGTGGTGATGCGGTTCAGATCGACTTGGGCAATAAACTGTTGTTGGAATAATAATTGCTGTTGTGAATTTCATGGCGATTCTTCGTAGAAAATTCTGATTGATTCATCATCATTTCAGGTAAGAGTCCTACGGCTATCAGTGACATTTCTTCTCCCGCCTTCGATCCTTCCAAATTCAGTCAAATCAAAGTGAGTCGCTGAGGACGCAGGTTCGATTCCCAGCGAGGGTATTTTTCTTTCAGCTTACCCCAGGCAAGAACCTTCCTTACTCATTACTGGCTTTGGCCCTACAGAAGATAGAGGACTTGAAGAACTCTGGACAAGGGTCCAAGAAGAAGGTTCTGGTGAGAACCGTCGCGCGCCACGAAATTAATCCATTTGCTGTGGAGGAAACCCTTGCCTTCGCCGGTACACAATGGGGCATCACAAACCCTTAACGGAATATTTCCCAATTCAAGCGTCGCTCCGCTTTTCGATCGAGAGAGAATTCTTTCGGAATTTTCAATAACTTTTCATCTACTGAAATCAGCTTGAAGTTTTGATATTCTTTAGCCCGATGGTTGTTTATGATCAGGTTATTCTTGCTAACCTATTCCGTATCATAATATACTACAACCCCTCAGAGCTCATCTACGCAGTATATCTACTTATCAATAAGCTCAGACCGGACTATGAGAATGTTGAAGTAATGGTCGTCACCAATCGTCGTCGTCGTCCTCCTAGTCGATTCGGCTTAGGTTGGTGTTGGTGATCATGTTATTCTGAAAGCGATGGCTCAAGTCTATGGTCGTTCTGAGAAGCATATCACGGCCGATATCAGCAACGGCAATGCCGCGGTGGGTATCTCTATGTATGACTCTTCTGAGTATCTATACACAACTGTCGAGTATCTTGATTTTGTCGCGCGCCATGAAATTCTGATTATTCAGGACCTCGGTGAGGCGGCACTGCTGTCTAGAGTGAATCAGCCCATGTTGTTCGCACCTCCTCCGTTGACACTGAGCAAGCTATATAAGGAGTTGCTGGTCATGAGCCAGGCCAGAGGAAAGGTATCTTTCGCCTACGCACGGCGAAGAATTTTTTCGTCTATCATTGTGAAGTGGTAGGACTCGCAGAGGCTGAGGAAGGATATAATAACGAAGTGTTTGGTGGCAGCGAAAGGGGAGGAGGCGAAGTATATTGTGCGGACCTTGCAGGTGGGTATCTTAGGTTCAAGTTGGTAAGATACGGAATAGGTCCTCAGGGTCGTCTTCGGGTGGGGATACTATCAGCAACAATCCTTCAAGCATTAGCATACTCTTTCGTTCTTACTGAGCCGGCCCAGGGGAATGCGGATAAGGAATGCGTCCCTGATATTCGCAAAGGTAAGTATCTTACGTCGCACGTTGAAGATTCTCATGCATGTTAGAAAAACCATCACCGACTTCGGAGAAGATAACACTGAAGATGATCGCGCTAGAGGCAGCCACTAAACAGGTGAATCGTCCCCTCCGTCACGCGCCACGAAATTATCAGTCGCAGCCTCTGTTTGATTGTTCCTGGCAGGCCTTCTGTGAAGTACCGAGTTATGATAAACTCGTGGAATGCCTTTTATCAGGGGCGAATCCAGAGGAGCTCTCCAAGGTGGGTATGATATGTTGGCAGACCTTTTTGTATTCTACCTACCATCTCGGAAGATACTCAATGATACGAAATTGGATCGTTAAGTCAACTTTGGATTGTATAATTGAAATCGAATAAGATGCATATTCCATACCATAATTTGAATAATTCTTCATCCCATGCCTAAGCTCGTGCGTGTCAAAAACGCTATAAAGGGAAGCTGCGCTCCTTGAAATCAGCGGTATGCTCACGTGATGAACTGTGATGTAGTTATATGCATTTTCCGATAGAATCTGTATTCTCTATTTTCCAATAAAGAAAGAGAAAAACTCTACAACGATCGTTGAGGTATTTCATAATCGATTATTATATACAGAGGATACTTCTCGCGCCCTACCCCAGTTCCTCAGGCCTGTACTGTCACTCCTGGGATACCAGTCAAGCCGATGCTCGCTAAACCCACAAAGTCGATAACGGAAGTAAAACCACACTGACGGCGATTGATTTGAATCACCCTAATTCACTCAGGTTCTTGACCGCTTCAAAGACATCAAGTTTACGGCGGAATATAAGTACGCAGAGGAACGGTTTGGAGAACTGAAATTGGAATCGTATAATTTGGTGACGGAATTTTCGCGTTCATTTTTGACCTAGATGGTCTTCTGTCTGCGGTGAAAGGACATTTTCATGAATTCTGGTTTCGAAAGTCGCTGACAATTGAATACGACGATGCGTGCAATTTATGGTATATTGAATTACAGAAATTCACACTTTCAGTGAAGGTGATGGTATTCTGGTCAGATACGATGGTGAAAGAGCCCAGGTGCATTTGTGGACGACAGAAAAGGGCAAGACAGAGATAAGAGTTTACAGTAGGAATAGTGAGGATCTCACTGAGAAGTAAGACGAGTCAATTGACGTCGCGATGGTGAATTGATTGGGCAGATATCCCGATGTCATTGATGCTATACAGGAGATGATGAATACGCTTGACAAGGTGAGCCTCCTTGGGGTCCATTGAAAATGAGACTTCCACGTTGGGTGGGTGCAGTTCGCCCATCTGCTGGGACGATCGAATCCTCGCATCAGAAGGTTGGTATACTTCATCCAGCTCGTCTGTGGAATTATTCGCTTTATGCTTCCTCGGAGGTTCGTGATAGACGTTAGTTCTTTCCATACGGGAGTATTGAATCTGCACAGTATCTCTGCTATCTCATAGTGTGTTCGATGGGAATTCTTATCCTATGATGTTACATAATTGTGGTATTAAGAAATTCGCTCGAGTCGTTCAAAAATTGCTTCGCTCCGCTGATATCATTCCTTTTTTAGCCCATGGAAAGTATGATCATCGATTGCGAGGCGGTGGCGTTCGACAGAGAAAAGCACAAAGTCCTTCCCTTCCAACTCCTGTCATCGAGACCGAGGAAGAACGTGGTGATGTCTGAAATTAAGGTGCGTTGAGGAATTCCAAGATTAGCAAGATTTGTTACTATCAGGTTCAAGTGTGTCTGTTCCCATTTGATTTGATTTACCTTGACGCCGAGTCGATGATAACTCAGAATCTCGACACGAGGCGGAAGGTGAGATTAGGAACGGAGGAAATCGTCGAGATATCATATGAAAAACCGTTTTAGCCGCAACGATATCGCATTTGTTGTCTTTGGAAATGATTATCGTAGTTTTTCATCTTGGGTGCTTCTCAATCGATCGTTTGGGAAGGGGTTAGATGTAGTATGCGAACGGTTGGACTGTCTGAGGCGTTGAAGTGAAACTCTCGAGTCTTTTCAAACCTCAATACGGTGGTCCCTATGGAGATATAAAGGGAAGTTGGTATTGCTTTTCACAGACCTTGAGAACTAGACTGAAGGAGATCCCCGATAGGATACACTTTGCCACGGCTCGCGATATGGACTCGGAGGAGGAAATACAAGCCTTCTTTACTGAGAGCGTTGATGCTTCTTGTGAAGGTGAAGGAGTGGCGGAGGTGCTTTGGTGTAGTTGACGGTGTAGGGTTGATGTTGAAGACGCTGGTCGAGAACGCAACCTACGAGCCGTCCAGAAGGTCCCTAAATTGGCTCAAGTTGAAGAAGGACTACCTCAGTGGTATGGCGGACTCCCTGGATCTTGTGCCTATTGGGGCATTCTATGGGAAGGGAAAGGTGAGGCCATTAGTGATCGAGTTTACTAGGGGTATATCGCAAGTCGATGCGAACTCAATGTCATCAGTCGTATGATAATTATATCCGATACTATAATTCTCGCGATTCATGAATACGTCTCAGCGCACGGGCGTGTACGGCACCTATCTTCTGGCCGTCTACGATGCCAATGATGGAGAGTATCAGAGTTGCTGCAAAGTGGCTACTGGGTTCACCGATGAATTTTTGGACAAACATTATGATTATCATAAGGACAACGTAATGAGGCAGTATAAGGTAGGATGAATTAAAGTGGTAGGTGATACCAAGAAGAAGAGCTGACTATGTTGTGAGTGAAAAGATGACGCCCGATATATGGCTCGACGGAACACAGGTAGCAACGACACTTGAGGGTAGGGCCAGTTACAACTCTGAACAGGTTTGGGAAATCCAATGTGCCGATTTGAGTATTAGCCCAGTCCACACAGGAGGTAAGGGGTTGTAGTCAGATTATAAGAGGAGATGTTTCAATCGGAACTTGCTTGAAGTGCACAGGGCTGCAATATACGTGTATATTCTGAATTGAAGAGGCTTGGGATGCAGCGGACCTAATTACAGCGTTTCTTCAAGAAACTCTCTTGTGCAGCCTCGAATCTGATAGACGGCGCGGGAGGGAAGGGTGTTGGTCTACGTTTCCCGAGGTTCATAAGGATAAGGGATGATAAGAATCCCGAAGATGCCACCACGAGTGAACAGGTAACGTCGTCTGCATATACTCCCATCCGTGATTTCTGTCTTGTTCTTCAGCTCCTCCAGATGTACGAGCAACAGTTTGGCAAAGGTGGTAGCGAATAAAAGTTAATTACATAACTGCATTTCCGTCATTTAGCTGGTGTTGAATTGTGGATATTAGCACGGAGGGTATATCGCGATTTGGTACCCAGGCATACAGTCTGTCATATAGACTGTCAAATACATAGTATGCCTCTCATCATGAGCGCGAAAGATGAGAGTCTCATCTTTCGCGCTTCACGATATGCCCGAGAAAATGACCCTGCCGGTTCCCAAAGTTCCAGGGCACGAGCATCCATAGAATCGGTAGCATGTAATCAGTGATGAACTACCAAGTGACGGTTGACAGGTGGCAGATGCTCTGGAATAACCTCATACGGGCATGTAAACACGCTGCTTATATCGCAGCGTGATAATCGCACCATGCATTTAGGTTTCAGCAATCGTCACGCTGCGGGTCCTCTTTGTGGGTTCATGTCACGTGTCGCGGTATCAGTTGGTGAACTCTAAGAACAACACAACAAAGGAACTCGAACTAGAGCAACCAATACTATGACCCTAGGACAGAGGAAAGAGGATGGCGAAGGGTTGATAAAATAGCAAGATTGTAGGCAAACTGGGGTCTGTTTCACAAGCCCTCATAAGGAACAAAAGTTGTAAGGTACCTTACGGTTTCATGGCAAGTCGCTTTCACATCCTTACGATTTGGGGGGGCTGGCGTAAGGTAAGGTGGCATGAGACTCTTCACCGTAAGGCTCCTTACCTTGCAAGGTGCAAGGAGGGCCTCCTCATGTAAGGCGATTTCATAGGAGACATTTTTGGCCACCTCCTTGCGATCCTTACGTAAGGTGCGGTAAGACTGCTCGGGGGGTACTTTACGCACCTTATCGCACCTTCCTTACCATTTTAGCGAGCTTCGCTCCGCTTATTCCCGACAGCCCGCGCGTCTCACCCGCGGATGATCTATCCTTTAACCATGCATCTTTACCACATATTCGACTTGGCGTTTCAGCGATTTACGGTCATGACCAATTGCCCTCAAGTTAGTTGATGGTAGAGTTTTCGCGTTTGTTCTATCCAATGGCAATATACATATTCTTAGCTTTATTGAAACACTGCGTGGCCTCAGAGGCGCATGAATGAGGCGACGCCTCTTTCATGCGCATCGGTGTTTGTTTAGGTGGTCCTCGTGCTCCTTATTGGGGTTCACGAGGTGCACCTTAAATTTAGGAGCATGAGGTGCAACTGTAGTGAAAACACCTAGCGTAAGGTGTAAGGCTCCTTGCTCCTTGCTCCTAAATCCAAGGTGCACCTTATGGAGCGTTTCTTGTGAAATAGGCCCCTGGACCCACAACACATGTGCCACTCTGACACTCGGAGCACGACTTGCCCGGATCACGGTGACTCACGTTCCCAGCACGTGAGGCCCTATGAGTAGAGTCTGTATCATGAGATGAGTCTGCGTAATCATTTCTCACACATACTTTTTTCTTTTCGGTTGGTTGGCAGAGCCAACCATTGGCTACTAACGGGGTGGTCGTTCTATCTTTCCTTCCGTTGCCATTTTCCGTGAAGGAAATAATGCCTATGTTTCCTTTGGGAAATGAGGAAGGTAGGAGCCAATCGAAGGAACAAAGGAACAGCAACGCTCTTTGGTGGAATAGAAAACTGTCACGTTTGAGGGGTGAGTGTACCCTGAAGCAAACTGAACTGAGGGGCTAGGATACGAGGGAGCTCAGGCAATGACAGTCTTGCCGGAGCCTCGTCTACAGTCTGCTTATCGCGATCATGCACTCATAGTTAGAGACGATACTCACGCCATGGAGGAAACAAAACGCCTGGATGATAGACGCGCTCTGAAGACCCTCCTAGAGGGTATTCCAGCCGACATAGAGTCTATGA